>NW_021703774.1:111565532-111752195 GCF_005190385.1 Monodon monoceros
TTTTTTTTTTTTTTTTTTTTTTTTTGCTGTACGCGGGCCTCTTACTGTTGTGGCCTCTCCCGTTACAGAGCACAGGCTGTGGACGCACAGGCTGTGGACGCGCAGGCTCAGCGGCCATGGCTCACGGGCCCAGCTGCTCCGTGGCATGTGGGATCTTCCCAGACCGGGGCACGAACCCGTGTCCCCTGCATCGGCAGGCGGACTCTCAACCACTGCGCCACCAGGGAAGCCCTGTTGGAAGATTTTTAATCACAGTCTCAATTTCAGTGCTTGTGATTGGTCTGTTTATATTTTCTGTTTCTTCCTGGTTCAGTCTTGGAAGGTTGTGCTTTTCTAAGAATTCATCCATTTCTTCCACGTTGTCTACTTTATTGGCATATTGTTGCTTGCAGTAATCTCTCATGATCCTCTGCATTTCTGTAGTGTCAGTTGTTACTTCTCCTTTTTCATTCCTAATTCTATTGATTTGAGTCTTCTCCCTTTTTTTTCTTGATGAGTCTGGCTAATGGTTTATCAATTTTGTTTATCTTCTCAAAGAACCAGCTTTTAGTTTTATTGGTCTTTGCTATATTTTCCTTCATTTCTTTTTCAATAATTTCTGGTCTGATCTTTATGATTTCTTTCCTTCTGCTAACTTTGGGTTTTTATTTTTTTGTTGTTCTTTCTCTAATTGCTTTAGGTGTAAAGTTACGTTGTTTATTTGAGACGTTTCCTGTTTTTTGAGGTAGGATTGTATTGTTATAAACGTCTCTCTTAAAACAGCTTTTGTTGCATCCCATAGGTTTTGGGTTGTCGTGTTTTCATTATCGTTTGTTTCTAGGTACTTTTTGATTTCCTCTTTGATTTCTTCAGTGATCTCTTGGTTATTTAGTAGTGTATTGTTTAGCCTTCATGTATTTGTATTTTTTACAGATTTTTTCCTGTAATTGATATCTAGTCTCATAGCATTGTGGTCGGAAAAGATACTTGATACGGTTTCAATTTTCATAAATTAACCAAGGCTTGATTTGTGACCCAAGATATGATCTATCCTGGAGAATGTTCCATGAGCACTTGAGAAGAAAGTGTATCCTGTTGTTTTTGGATGGAATGTCCTATAAATATCAATTAAGGCCATCTTGTTTAATGTATCATTTAAAGCTTGTGTTTCCTTATTTATTTTCACTTTGGATGATCTGTCCATTGGTGAAAGTGGCGTGTTAAAGCCCCATACTATTATTGTGTTACTATCGATTTCCCCTTTTATGGCTGTAAACATTTGCCTTAAGTATTGAGGTGCTCCTATATTGGGTGCATAAATATTTACAATTCTTATATCTTCTTTTTGGATTGATCCCTTGATCATTATGTAATGTCTTTATTTGTCTCTTGTAATAGTCTTTATTTTAACATGTATTTTGTCTGATACAAGAATTGCTACTCCAGCTTTCTTTTGATTTCCATTTGCATGGAATATCTTTTTCCATCCCCTCACTTTCAGTCTGTATGCCTCCCTATGTCTGAAGTGGGTCTCTTGTAGACAGCATATGTACAGGTCTTGTTTTTGTATCCATTCAGCCAGTCAATGTCTTTTGGTTGGAGCATTCAATTCATTTACATTTAAGGTAATTATCTATATGTATGATCCTATTACCATTTTCTTCATTGTTTTAGGTTTGCTATTGTAGGTCTTTTCCTTCTCTTGTGTTTCTTGCCTAGAGAAGTTCCTTTAGCATTTGTTGTAAAGCTGGTAAGGTGGTGCTGCTGAATTCTCTTAGCTTTTGCTTGTCTGTAAAGCTTTTAATTTATCTGTCGAATCTGAATGTGATCCTTGCAGGGTAGAGGAATCTTGGTTGTAGGTTTTTCCTTTTCATCACTTTAAATATGTCCTGCCACTCCCTTCTGGCTTGCAGAGTTTCTGCTGAAAGATCAGCTCTTAACCTTATGGGGATTCCCTTGTACGTTATTTGTTGTTTTTCCCTTGCTGCTTTTAATATTTTTTCTTTTTATTTAACTTTTGATAGTTTGATTAATATGTGTCTTGGTGTGTTTCTCCTTGGATTTATCCTGTATGGGACTCTCTGTGCTTACTGGACTTGATTGACTATTTCCTTTCCCAAGTTAGGGAAGTTTTCAACTATAATCTCTTAAAATATTTTCTCAGTCCCTTTCTTTTTCTCTTCTTCTTTTGGGACCCTTATAATTCGAATATTGATGTGCTTAACGTTGTCCCAGAGGTCTCTGAGTCTGTCCTCAATTCTTGTGATATTTTATTCTTTATTCTGCTCTGCATTAGTTATTTCCACTATTTTATGTTCCAGGTCCCTTATCCATTCTTCTGCCTCAGTTATTCTCCTATTGATTTCTTCTAGATAATTTTTAATTTCATTTATTGTGTTGTTCATCACTGTTTCTTTGCTCTTTAGTTATTCTAGTTCCTTGTTAAACATTTCTTGTATGTTCTCCACTCTTTTTCCACTCTTTACTATCATTACTCTGAATTCTTTTTCAGGTAGACTGCCTATTTCTTCTTCATTTGTTAGGTCTGGTGGGTTTTTTCCTTGCTCCTTCATCTGCTGCATATTTCTCTGTCTTCTCATTTTGTTTAACTTACTGTGTTTGGGGTCTCCTTTTCACAGGCTGCAGGTTCATAGTTTCCATTGTTTTTGGTGTCTGCCCCCAGTGGGTAAGTTTGTTTCATTGGATCGTGTAGGCTTCCTGGTGGAGGAGTCTGGTGCCTGTGTTCTGGTGGATGAGTCTTGATCTTGTCTTTCTGGTGGGCAAGGCCACATCTGGTGGTGTGTTTTGAGGTGTCTGTGAGCTTATTATGATTTTAGGTAGTCTCTCTGCTAATGGGTGGAGTTATGTTTCTGTCTTGCTAGTTGTTTGGCATAGGGTGTCCAGCACTGGATCTTGCTGGTCGTTGAGTGGAGCTGGGTCTTATCATTGAGATGGATATCTCTGGGAGAGGTTTCACTGTTTTATAATATGTGGGGCTGGGAAGTCTCTGGTGCACCAACATCCTGAACTTGGCTCTCCCACCTCAGAGGCTCAGGCCTGACACCTGGCCGGAGCACCAAGACACTGTCAGTCACACAGCTCAGAAGAAAAGAGAGAATAAGAAAAAGAAAGAAAAAAAGAAGAGAGCAACCAAACCAAAAAATAAATCCACCAATGATAACAAGCACTAAAAACTATAGTAAAAAAAAAAAAAAAATGACACACAGAACACTAGGACAAATGGTAAAAGCAAAGCTATACAGACAAAAGAAGCATACACACACACTCTCACAAAAAGAGAAAAAGGAAAATTATATATATATATATATATATATGGAAGAGAGCAACCAAATCAATAAAGAAATCTACCAATTATAATAAGCTCTAAAAAATAAAATAAACATAAAACAAGAAACAAATCAGGTGCAGAAAGCCAACCCTAAGTCTACAAGCATTCCCAAAGTCTACTGCCTCAATTTTGAGATGATTCGTTGTCTATTTAGGTATTCCATAGATGCAGGGTACATCAAGTTGATCGTGGAGATTTAATCCACTGCTCCTGAGCCTGCTGGGAGAGATTTCCCTTTCTCTTCTTTTTTTCACACAGCTCCTGGCGTTCAGCTTTTGATTTGGCCCCACCTCTGTGTGTAGGTCACCTGAGGGAGTCTTTTGGGAAGTCTGAGGTCTTCTCCCAGCATTCAGTAGGTGTTCTGTAGTAGTTGTTCCACAATTAGATGTATTTGTGGGGAGGAAGATGATCTCCATGTCTTCCTCTTCCATCATCTTGAAGGTCCCCTTCTTCTACTATTTAATGATGGTTTTCTGCTAAATTTGACAAAATTGTCCATGCTTATAATGATTAAATTACATACTCATTTGATCAAAATAATTATATGAAAATAAGACATTTAAGGTTAGAAATATTTCAAGCATCATTTAAGAAAAGTGCTGTATTAAATAAAAATCGATTATTTTTCTAATATTTCCTGGAAAGATCTTAGAAATATAAGGTAATTGAGTATTTGAAAAACCATAGAACATGCAGTGATATGCAGAATTATATACAGTGGTCTCAGAATAACATTTTCACTTGCACACAAACATTTATCAATGATATACTAGTATGCTTTAACTTGCATGTCAGTTTCAGAAAAAACATAGCATTCCAAAAGGACATAATGGGAAATGATTTCTTATTCAGTATTTTTTCAGTTCACATATTTTGAGCATTATTTTTGGATAAGACATTGTCCTAGGTCTTAGCAATACAAAGATAAACAGGCCATAATCTCTATTCTCAAGAACTTTAAAATGCATTGAGTTCAAGGAAATAAAAGTCTAGTGGAATATTCAGGTGCTGCATAAGTGACAAGTGTGGAGGTGAAGAAAAAGAAGTAAACCTCAGAGAAAAGGGATCAAGGAAGTTGTAATTTCTAAACAGGTTTCTTTGCTAGAGATTTCAATGAACCAGTAGAGAAAGAAACAAAGTACACTTGAGAATGGTTGAAAATCAGGAGCAAAGTCAGGGAACTGGGGACATGCCTGGCAGAAAAGTGCAGGAGAGTGTGAAGAGGAATGGCGTGGGCAGGAGGAACTGCAATTCAAAGGGAGAGCATGCAACACTTAAAGGCCATTTTAAGGAGTCACTTTGCCCTCTTTAATCAATGTGAAGTTTTTGTAGGTTTTTGAGGATGGGATGGTATGATACAATCTATGTTTTGGAAAGGTAACTGTTTTGAAGGATAAAATAAAGAGAGCCAGATGATTTTAGAGGATTGGATTGGTACTGGGGATAATATAGAGTCGCATGTGGATAAACTGGTCACTAGAGGAAATGATTTTACATACTGAATGACTTTTCAGGAATAAATAATGTCTACTCAGCAAAACACATGGGTGATCATCTATACTGATGGGCTGATAACCTCTGAGCAATCCTATTACCAAGATGATGCTAAATTTTAATGATATAATCTTATAACTGCATTTGTCAGAGGTCAGTCTCCCTAAGGGCAGCACACATTTAGAATATTCATAAAATTCTTTGATTTGGAGCATAAATAACAGAAAATGAAAAATTATATCTTTAGGAGAGAATGATGTCATGGTGTGGAATATAGGAAATTGGAATTAAGAGTAATTATTAGTGAGTAGCAAAAGGATAGTCAATGTTTTCTCTTTGCCCTATAATATTTTGTGCCACCTTTTATGCACATAGCTCTCTAAAGCCACTTTCCAGAGAGCAGAGCACATTAAATGCATTCATGATTTGTAATTTAAAACTACAGTTGTGCGAAATTGCAATTTAAGCTTGTATGGATCCATACCCATTGAGTTTGAATTAAGATTTACAAGTATGTATTAGGTTTGATAGGACAGTCACTGAATGAAAAATACAACTTGTGGTACTGAAATGCAGCAAAAATATGAAAATTTAAAATATGTATGAAATCTTTCTCAACAATATGCTGATTACATCTTAGGCAATGCATATACCACATTTCAGTAATCAATCGGGGTGTATATTCTGAATGCCATGATTCTAAGCTTCTTAATTTAAAAATAAATTGGAGGAACTTATTCTAGAAGTAATTATTTCAGAAAAAACATCATGTCCTACAAGACTCATTCATAGTCAAGACACCAGTAAAACAAATCAACCTTTTAAGTTCTTGGTTTTAAGTGGATATAGTTTAAAACCTAAGGTTAAAGCAACACATGTTTTGCCATAATTGTGCATATCTTCAAGCAAAAGATAGATCTAGAATTACTCTAAAATCCATAGAAAAAAGAGGTCAAAAAGCAAGGTTAAAAGGTTGAAAAAATCATATGTCATAATGTTTAATAAAACCAGAATCATATTATCCTATAAAGAGCAGACTAATTACAAGCTAGTCCAAACCCACACTCGGTGCAGGAATTAGTTCAGCAATTCTGTTTCTCAGCCCTGGTTGTATATTACCATAGACGTGCACAGCATCACTGCTAGATTATCTCATTTAGTAGGTCTATTTATAAAATATCCCTAGATCATTTTAATGTGCAGTCATGGTTGAGAACCACTGCTCTCCCACAAAATATTAATCAAGATGAAGTGCATTATTTTCCAATTTGGGGATAATTTTGATTTTGGTAAACATCTTTATATTAAGATGTGATCTGGGTTCTGATAACTTTCATCCATTGAAATCACATCAGCATGTTTTATTTTTTGAAAAGTGCTTCCTTGCTTTTACTTATTTTATTTCCTAATAAAGTATACATTATATAGCAGAAGGGTTATTTGCATTTGTTTTTATCACCATCAATAATATCTAATATGTAATATGGGTTTTCTATGAAGCTGACACTAACTTAGGTGCCTTATTACAATAATTTAAATCTTTTTATCAGTTCTAGAAGGTAGATATTATTACTCTCTCCATTTTAAATAGGAGCAAATTGAAATAGAGTGGAGTTTAAAACATGCCTCAAATTGCATGACCAGAGAGTCCTGAAAGCAGGGATTCGACCCAAGCATTTATGTTCTCAGCTGCTATACCCTACCTGTCAGTATGCTTAATGCAGGTCTGTTGAGTTAACCAAATTGTACGTACCAATCATTTTAAGATTTATAGAAAGTGTTATCTTTTCTCAACATTTTCAATAGCCCAAGAACTTTCATTTCTTTTTCATATAAACTTGTTATCTGTTCAGATTTACTTGTCACTAGGAAATCCAGACAAACTTGTCTGAAACACTGGATCCTAACTTGCCAAGACCACTGCTTGTGAAATTTAAAATTATATCACGTGAACTTTAAGAATTCTTGGGGCTTAAGCCTTTATGATTTCTATTGTTTCCAACAACTAAATTGTCATTAAAAGTCTTTATTTTACTCTGAATATAAAACTCCTCTCTTTCATAGGATTATGGACACATACCAAGGCACCTATCCACTCATATCATGAATTTTATAAAATCTGCATCACTTATTAGAAACGATTGCATTAAAGAAAGGGTACTCCAAATGGAACAAAGCCTCTGATATCTTGTGGGCCCTACTTTCTCTGCCTCCTCTTCATCTCTGCATCTCATCCGTTCCCTCAAAACCCAGACTCCCAAATCCATCAAATAGCTCAGTAGAAAAAAACAAACAAATGGATTATCAAAATCAGGTCCCTTTACTGAGAATGCAGTTGGGGTATAAATATTATCTTGTTTCCCGTGTCAAGTGTCAAACTATTTGTTTCATCCCTCACTGTCTTGATCATAATTTTCCAAATATCTTTCAGTTAATTATCTAGTTTATTTTCTAATCAGCCTACTAGTTTTTCATTAGTGTATCCTTCCCAACAAATCAAAAATGAAGAATGTCTTGAATCCTTCTTCTGTGGCAGTTGCAGTGATAGTTATAATAAAGAATAGTTCATTAGCCCTACTGTTGGCTATAGAAAGGAAATGTAGTTTTTCTATGTCCCTCATTCCAACAATCATGCCTGCTGTCTATTCCAAATGCTTAGCAGTGTCTATCCAGCACCGATTTTTAGCAAGATAGAAGCCCAAATAACATAATGGATAACCTGGCCTGAAAAAGTGGTCATGGATTTGACACCTTGGGAAAACAATAATTTCAATGTTTTTTTGGCCTTTATTGGGTTTTGTCTTTTGATATTTTGTTGCAGGGGAAGTCACCTTACTGAAAATGATTACAGGAATATTTGAAGTTCAATGGATGAAATATTTTAATTATGCAAAAGAACGGCAAAGAAATTATGGTAAAAGACAGAGTTTAGGCAATGTGGACCAAATGAGTGAGCTAAGCTGCTCTGCATGGTGGGTAAGGTGTATGTACAATGTATTCTTTAAGAAGTCTTTGAACATTTAATCGCATTATTGTTTTTTCCCTTTGGTCAATGTGTGTGTGGGCATGTATGTGTGTGTGTATTTTCAAGATGTGTTTTCCTCCAAGCAGTTACCCACAGTGTTGCTGATGAATGCTTATGTGTCTTGGCTTACACAGACTCTTGGACATTCATGTGGTCCTATCATTAAGGAATTTGCAGTCTTAGGGCAGATGTAGACCAACAAAAGCTACTTTGGGTGATATCAAGAAGGCATTGAACATATTGGGGAGGGAGGGAGTGTTGTCAGAGAGGCTTCCCTTGGGGAGTTGTCTGGTTTTCACTTACCTCACTTCTCTTCATCTCCTCCAAACCACCATTTGTTAAATATCCTCACACTGGAATGACAGGGCTCAGTCCTAAGCAGCTATTCTTTTTTATCTACACTTTTCTCCCTAGGAAAATCATTCAATACTGTGACATTAAGCCTACTCGCACTTTTCATACTGTCAACGATTCAAAAATGTATACCTGTAGTGCTAATCTTCCTCTGAACTCCAGACAAGTGTATCCAAGTACTGACATCAGGATCCCTGTATCAGTAAGTTTCCTGCAGGAGATGGATTGAACACATAATTAGACACTTTGAGGGAAGTTTAATCAAGGGACAATGTTAAATGCCTGAGTTAGGTTAAGGACACCACAAGGGAGAGGGCAGGGCACTGTGCTAGGCTTGGAGGGGAAAAGGGAAGCAGAGGTTACTAGAACTTGGAGACAGAAAGCCAGGGCGGAGAAGGCTGCTTTATAGGAGCCAGGACCTTAGTTCACGGAAGGTCATGGGAGGAAACCAACCCATGGGAACCCTGCAGCAAGGGAGCTCAGGGAGCACAGACTTCGACTTCATTTCCTTCCTTCCAACCTCTTGTCGTTGGTGCTGCCTGTTAGGTGAACTCTACTAGAAGCTGGAAAGTAAGAGAAGTATAGAGGTAACTTGCAAAATTGGCCTCCCTGGGACAGAAAGCAGGAGGTAGGGGTGTAAGTGTGAGAGTGAACAAGCTTTATATATGTGGAGTGAGGGTATTCTAAGGAACAACACATAGAAAAGCCACAAGAAGAAAGCCCTCAGACCAGTAAGTAGTTCAATATATCTGGAATAAAAAAGTCAGAGTGACAATTTATGAGGTGGAAGAGATAAACTGTAACCAGATTATAAAAAGTATTTTAAACTACTTTAAGGACTTTTGATATAGAATTTTAAAGGAGAGGAGTGTCATGCTAATATTTATGTTATAGAAGCAACATTCTGGCTTCTGGCTGGAGTCTGGATTACACAGAGGGCGGGATTTGAAGCTGAAGAACCAGTTAAAAAAATGGCAGTGAAATTGCCAGGTATAATCAGCAGTGTGATGGGATAGAAATAAAAAGACAGACTGATGAGAGATTTAAAAGGTAGAATTTAATAGGATTTGGTGATTATTCAGATTCTGAAGGTAAGGGAAAAAGAGAAATCAAGGATGATGTGGAGATTTCTGGCATGTTTTACTTAGAAAATGGCAGTACCATTTCCAGTGATGAGAAACAGACTAGAGAGAAATGAAGAAAATGATGAGTGAGGTTCTGTACATATTATAAGACATTAAGTTCAAGTTGCCTGTGGAACATTTTAGTAGAAATGTCCAATAGAAAGGTGTATAAGTCGTCTCAGCCCACAGGAGAGAACAGCAATATGGATGTAGTTTAGGTAATTATTGGCATATTAATACTTATTAAAGAAGGGGAATGAATGAGGAAATTAGGTGACTTAGCAGAAAATTCAACATAGGTATGACTGACTTAATGCTTACATGTTTTTCAGTACACTCAACCAATAACAAGTTTAAGAATTTTGCTTAAAAAAAGATATTTAATGTCAAGAGTAAAAGATAGCTAGTTTCTAAAGCCCATCTTTCAATTCTAATTAATTTCTATGGATACTCCCTTACCGTTGTTTGCCAGTTTAATGCTTTATGGAGTAAAAGCTTTTTAAACAAGTTGTAGAGAAAATATTCTTGCAAAAAATTATCAGGAAAGAGAATCCCAGGGATTATCAGGAAAGAGAATCCCAGGTATCCAAATATTACAATAAGACTTTGAGTTTTAGAATTAGAATGCACATTCAAGGTCATGTAGTGGTGTCAGAGGTCTCACGTTTTAGATGAGAAAGCCAGATAGTTATGCCAATGGGTGAATCATTCCAAAATAAATTATAATGAGAGTAAATACTTAGTTAAGATAAATAATGATAAGTATATGTATGGGTTCATCAAGTCTTTCACATAAAACCATACCTATGGTGTAAGGCTAACAGGGATCAGGGGAGAAAGGAGAAGCTAAACAATGAAGAAGGTATACTATAGATTAGACTCTAATTAATATCACACTGATGATGCAAGCCTCAAAAGATCAATCTACAATGCTCCCTAAAAATTCCATAAAATACACACATATTGATATTTAAAAGCTGAAATATGGCAAGCCACTAAAACATGGATGCTGAAATTGCTAACATTTCATAAAAGATGAAGAAAGCTCACTACCTTAATGGAAACTGAACCAAACCCATAGAGAAGCAGATGTTTCCCTTTAAAAAACTTTCAAAGTAGCAGGAACTTGCATTCAGTCAGGAAACTGGCAGAGCCTCTGGAACCATTTCTAAGTGGCTGTGAGAGTTGAGAGAACGTCCTTGAAGACTTGTGCCCTGGTTAAAATGGAAGTGGAGACTTTGGCAGACCGTGTTTTCGGCTGCCTGCCAGCGACTTTGAAAAGTATGACAGCTAACGCGGCTGCCTGGATTGTTCTTTGGCTGCACCTCTGGTTAGAAGACATGATTTTGAAAGAACTCCACGCAGGAATTCCATTTGGCAAAGGCTTGCTTTTTGGCAAGGATGTGTACAGTCTTCTTGTATAAGCATTGAAGAATAAATTGTGTCTGCCTCAGGATAAAACTGCTGGGGGATAGGAAAAGAAGTAGGAGGCCAATTATACAGAGGCAGAAAGTTTTCAGACTGGCAAGAGACACTAGAAATTTGCAATCAGTAAAAATTACCCTATTGCAAGAAAAAAAAAGGGAAGTTCTTCAAAGGATCCAGAAAAAAGTTAGCTGGCCCGGCTGCTCAGTCACTGCTCTGGATGAGGGAACCAAATAATAAAGATCATATGTGAGTCAGAAATGGGAATATGTACACTTAATTCAAGAAAACCTTAATCTAAAATATTAAAAATGGTTTGCATTAAGTAATACAGATTTTATGGTATAGAAACCTGGCACCACGCTAATCATGAGTTCATAAAATGCTGACCTAAGTTTGCAGGCCTGGGTTCCTCTGTTACCTACTGTCTGAAATCTTTTCGGGGAGGACCTGCTATGTTTGCCTTATTAGCATGAAATCCGAGATGGAGCACACAGCATGGAACTTTCAGTGCAGTATCCTTATGGGGCCTAAGTGTCCACACGCCTCCCTGGCATGAAAACTGTCATCAGGTCTTAAACTCCATCAGCTCATACACAGCTTCTGAGGTGTGAAAAGCAGTATAGTGTTTTGCCACTGGTTGATGATAAAAGGTCATACTGACTATCTTTTTTTCTTTTTTAAAATATGTAATCATGACTGCTTGAGTCCTGTGAGAGAAAGATTGTTTTCCTTCAGGTTGCCAGGTAAAATATAGGATGCTCAGTTCAATTTAAATTTCAGATAAACAGCCACTATTTTTTTAGTTTTTAGTGTAGGTATTCAAATTTAACTAGGTGTCATATTTTATTTGTTAAATCAGGCAGCAAATTTTAGGGACAGTTTTATGAGTGAGGGAGATTTCTTCATGAGTCTCTATTGCTATTAAATATACCAATTCACTTTCATAGAGTCCAGCATGGGTAAACCTAAAAACACATTTTGCTCTGTTAAAACACTGATAGCAAAGTTCACGTCCTTTCCCTGGTGCGTGAGCTTATTTATTTTTGAAGAAATGTGTTTTTCAACTGGACTTCCAGTAGGGGTGCTGAAGAAATGGCCAAAATATGTGCTTAGTGCAAATGAGGGGCAAAGAAAAGAGGGAAGGACATAGGGAGTTGAATGATAAACATTTTTGATGATTAAGAGCTTATACTTCAGAGAAATCTATGAAGTTGAATGCCAGTCCTGCCAGGTATCTACCCATGTAAACTTGTTTAATTTAAATAAAATAAGACCATTACTGAGTAGGGTGTTTGGCACATAGCAGGTATACTATATATATATAGATAGATAGATAGATAGATAGATAGATAGATATATCCTGTCAATGATTTTACACTATTGTTATGGGAAATCTGAGTTCAATTAATATCTTCTTGCTCCAAGGACAATGCTCAAAATACCAATGCTTTAAACTGATATCAGGAAAGAGAGACATTTTATGATAATTCAGTGAAAGAATCAAAGAACAAAATCTAATTATAATTTAAAAATTAAATAGACTGCTGCTGTTCTGCCATTTAGAAAATTCTTAATCACAAGGCAGTTTTATCCAGTTACTTGAGGATATTTGACTTCCATGGATAATTGCCTAGTGTAAACTCAGAAGACACATATTTATAGTCAGCAGTTTTGAGAAACAGTACCACAGAATATTCAAGCCTTATATGTGATATCCATCCTCCTTGAGTTCAGTATAGTGAGTATAGGAGATGACTTAGCTCAGGAGATTAAATCTATGAGATTATCCATTAGAATATTTGACTATAGCAATATCACAAAGTGATGTGATTATTTATTAATATCTAAAATAAATGTATTTTAATCATCTTATTTTGGTTCAGTCTAAAATATTTCCTAAGTAAATGCTTCTATTGTGCCCATTGTTCCTACTAGATTATGACTATCTTAAATCACGGTTTGTAGATATTTTATCTATAGGTTATCAGGGCCTTACACAATGTAATGAGCAAAAATAGTAAATCGAGGAAAATAGAAATTAATGAATAAAATCATTAAGGAAACAATAAGGGAAAGTCAGGATTCAGCAACTAGAGTAAAACATAGGTAGTTCATAAAAATTGTGTGACTAGCTCGGCTGAAATCACTGAGGTGTCTCTCTTCTATTTGCCTTGAAAACCATTAGGCACAATTTTCCCCAAAATTTCTAAAGTAGTTGATAATCTTTTTATCCTATCACATCCCTGACAAAAATGCATAATACGCATGACTAAATATATTCAATGAATTAAATAAAGAAAAAATGGATTTTTTAGTCAGAGTCATTAATTTATATTTCAATATTGGATTAATATTATCAACTTTTCTCAAATAACAATTAAGTTTGTAACAGCTGAGATATACAATATATGTTAAAGTAAAGAGCTTACAACATTTCTTATATAGTTGAAATATTTGTCCTCAAATCGTAAGGCTGTGGGTAAAACAGCATATTATTTTCCAATCCATAGGATGAGATAATAATAATATCTACTTTGCAGTATAAAATAAATTTATATCCAAAGCACTTAGAAGTATGCACAGTGTTAGTGCATGCTGACTTTTATTATCATGTTAAACAAGTCAAGTCTCTAGACTGAATATAAATGACGAAGGATTAGTGTTATAAACAAGAAAAAAATGATTTCAGCAAAGGTAGATTATAGCCATGAATGAAAATTGCTACCGAGTTACAAAATAATTGATTCATTAATGGGTTGTTTGTTTATTCATTTCAAATAAAACATTTCTCAGGACAGGCAAGTAAAGAGAAATGGAAACAGCATAAAACAGGAAGTTATCATATCCAAAGGAAATACCATCAGAATTTTCTAAGTAACAGCATGTTTCCTTATGGTAGGATATATCTAGAAGCTCTCAGGCATACATGGCTAATACTAGCCTACCCTTTCCTACATTTAGCAATATTTAGTGGGAACTCAAAGTAAGAAGTTAGCAAAAAGTAGCAAGACAGTGTCCATTCCTTTGAATTGTATCTCCTAGAAATAAAGGGACTGGAAATCATGTATTCCTGTTCCTTGACTCCATTAGGTCAATCCCTCTATCCCTTGTCGTGGTAGTGTCCAATGCAGTCACCACTAGCCATGTGTGCTCATTTAAATGTAAACATATTAAACTGAAATACAGTTAAACATTAGTACCCTCATTTGCAGTAGCCACATTTCCAGTGCTCACATGTTAAATATTCCTTTGGATGGCACTGAGAGTCTTTAAGGGGCCTGAGATCAGCTTCCTTCATTTTCCCCTCTAGTAAGTAAAACATGGCTACATGAATGTGTCTCAATTCTCCTACATCTGTCTGTCCTCTCCCTTAAAGAGTGTAGCCTAGATTAAAGTCACACAAAACAAAACCTAAATTCTTCACATTGTCTGAAATCAAAGCTGGATCAAAAAATGACCTTGGAGAGGCAAAAATTAATGTGCAGGCTATGAAGGCCTTGAATTAGAGTGTGCTGTCAGGTTATCACTGCTTAGAATAAGTCATTTATTTATGTCATTTTTTTGCCTAACTCACCAGAAACTAAATGCATATAATAATGAAATCGGAGTTGATATTGGTGGTGGTCAAGAAGCAAGGTGAGTTCATTATGAAAAGAGAAGGAAGGTAAAAGAAGCCAGGAAATATAATGGGAGTTGAGAGAGGAAAGAGAAACAGCCACTGCTTTACAATTTTGACAAAAGCAGGCTGTTTGGTTAATAATAACAACCAGGAGAAAAGCAGATTTTCAACAAAAGTGCTTTTCGTGGACAAAATCTACTGAGCTAAGTGCATCTCAAATCCCCCCTGCATAAAAGCTCAAAGAGCAAACATTTTTTAATACTGACATTTCCAGTGTATACAATACTTCGCTTCATGCCGAAGCCAAGCACAATTGTAACAATTTAGCTCTTGTCAATCTGCTTCGCTCTTTGCATCCTTATGCCTTGAATAGCAAGGTGAGATCTAAGCAAATTGGGCTGGGAACAGGGACCTGGCTCTGTGCAAATGCACGTTGAAATACAGACACTTGAAGGATATTATCTCAGGGTCTAACTGCCAAAAAAGTAGGTTTATGCAGGATTTTTTTCTCCCTTAGTGAAATTTGAAATCTGAGTGTTAGAAGAAATTGAGTGATTGGATAGCGATACCAGGATGTGGTCATTGTATTTATCAGTGCCATATGACCATCAGAATTTTAGGAAATATAGAATGATTCAAGTTTGTAAAGGTGGAAATGACACAATGTTTTAGAAAGTTGAATTTAGTTTTAACAGTGGTGAACAAAACAAATTGCCATGAAATGAGGGAGACCCACGACATAATATAAATGCATAATATATTTGAAGTAGTATCATTAAGTGCTATGCTGAAAAGTTAAAGTAAAATGAGGGATAATGAATGATGGTGGATGGTATTTTAGATGAGATAAAAGTGAAGGTGTTTATCGGGGGGGCATTTGAGAAAAGGCTTAAATGGAGCAAAGGAGAGCAAACCACTAGACTGCTGGGAAAACCAGCTTTCCAGAATGAGGAAATACCAAGTTCAAAGGGCTTGAAGCAGCTAAGTGCTTTGGAGAGTTTGTAAAATAGGAGTCCCGTGTGGATGAATCAAATGAAGCAAGGAAAAGCATATGACAAAATGAAGTTAGGGTCCCATTCAAAGGCCTACTGATGTAGGGTATATTTTTTTAATATATAATTGGAAACTGATCATTTCTTAGCATCATCACTGTTTCCACCCTGGTTAAAGACACCACCCTTACTTGCTTGGCTGAATTATTTCAGCAAACACCTAACTGCTTCTAACTTACTGCTGTAAAATAAAGCCTTCTGTCCCCTCCTGTCAATCTGTATTTACTCATGAGCCAGAGTGATCCTTTACAAAAATAACTCAAGACAACAACACTGTTTAAGACCCGCATTAAAAGGGCTTCTCTGGTGGCGCAGCGGTTAAGAATACGCCTGCCAATGCAGGGGACACGGGTTCGACCCCTGGTCCAGGAAGATCCCACATGCTGCCAAGCAACTAAGCCCGTGCACCACAACTACTGAGCTGCGCTCTAGAGCCCACGTGCCACAACTACTGAGCCTGTGTGCCACAACTACTGAAGCCCGCGCACCTAGAGCCCATGCTCCACAACAAGAGAAGCCACCGCAATGAGAAGCCCGCGCTCTGCAATGAAGAGTAGCCCCTGCTTGCTGCAACTAGAGAAAAGCCCGCGTGCAGCAATGAAGACCCAACACAGCCAAAAATAATATAAATTTATAAAAAAAAAAAGACCTCCATTAAAAATTAAAACAATCAAACAAAGTTCTTATCCTCTATATTCTTACCATAGTCTGCATGGCTGTGACTGTCACCCCTCTTTCCTTATCTCCTATTGAGTTCTTGTCCAAATGCACCAGTTTCTTTCTGCTCCTCAAAAATACCAAGCATGACCCCACCTCAAATCCTTAGCCCTGAGTCTTGAAGCAAACTTTCCTCAGATATCCCAAAGAGCATATCTTCTTTTCCACTCAGGTCGCTGCTCTCATTTTACCTCGGCAGAAAGCGTCCACCAAACTACCATCCCTTCCTGTCAGTTTCCAGCCACTTCCTCCACTTTACTTTTCATTTACTTTTCCATTTTCTGTCTTCTTGTACCAGAATAAAAGTTTCCTGGGAGCAAGGTTTTTGTTTTATTCATTGTTTATTGGTAAAACCTAGAACTCTACCTGACACCTCGTAGTTGGCCAGCAAATTTTTTTTTTTTAATAAATGAATGAGAAACTGACGATAGCAGCAAGTCAACTTGCTGACAGATTGGAGGTTAAGTGTGAGAATAACAGAGGAGTCAGGGTGATAGCAAAGATTTATCCATAGAAACGGGGTGAATGGTAGCTCCATTCACTGAGACGGAAATCAGAGGAGAGAAGAAGAGTGGAGGAAAAATCAGGTGTTCTGGTTGGAAATGTTAGCTTTCATTGTTTGAGTTTAGTTTAGACTATTAAGGGCAACTAAGGCACAACAGTAAATCATAAGTATCTTACCTAGAAGGTGATTTGAAATAGGTTTTGTAGTATAACATCCATCACAGTGTAATTGTTTTGACCAAACGTATTCTATCATAGAGTATGATAGCAGGAAATCTTTAGAAATTAGGGGTTCCTTGGAGTCTTCTAAGGAGCACATGTGGTACCAGACATATAAAAAATTCCCCTTGGGGCTTCCCTGGTGGCGCAGTGGTTGAGAGTCCGCCTGCCGATGCAGGGGACACGGGTTCGTGCCCCGGTCCGGGAAGATCCTACATGCCCGTAGCGGCTGGGCCCGTGAGCCATGGCCGCTGGGCCTGCGTGTCCGGAGCCTGTGCTCCTCAACGGGAGAGGCTGCAACAGTGAGAGGTCCGCGTACCACAAAAAACAAAAAAAATTCCCCAGCCCCACTTTCCACTTTAACTAGAGTGTTTCTCCTTTAACAGGACAATGAAAATGTTCTGAGGATAGTAAATAAAGAAGTTTTAAATAGCTTCACATTTTGAAAGCAGAAACCTGAAACTTCTTTTTCAACAAATAGAAACTGTTAGGAGCCAGAGAGGTGAAATAATTTGCCCTTGATCACAAGCTGGCTGGTGTTGGAGCCAAGTTCAAGCGAGGTCTGTTAATGCCAAGGTCATTTCTCTATGTTCTGCTCTAACACAATACATTTATATCAAAGCCAACTATCACATCATGAAAGGACTTGGGATCTGTAAAGAGACCTGAGCATAGTGGTGGTCTAAAGCCAGCTCATACTAGTTTATGAGAGCTGATTTATTAAATTTTCAGAAGTTTTGGTACCTGATTATTAAACTCATGCATAATTAAAAATTAAACTATAAAACTTACAATTAAATGATTATATTAAAAATTAACGAACACTCAAAAATCATCTCTTTTTTTTACTACATTTCACCATTTTCTATATTCTTGATGCTATTTGTGTCTATTGCCTCTTTATGGTATAAATACTGTATAATGCTTTGCTACTAAAACACACTTCCAAATTCTTCATTCTGACATCATGCAGGTAGTGTGAAATCTGCCATGGTGGGAGTATTTACACCACGAAAATTGTCAAATGCCATCATTTGACAGCTCTCATCCCTCATCCTTCCCACCCCCAACAGCCAGAGCTTGTTAAATATAAACCAGTACAGCATTGCCTGAAAATAAATATTACACTATTCTTTATCTTTTCTGGGATCTTGAGTAAATCATTTAACTCCTCTATTAACTTGGCCTGAAAATTAAATACATCAATACCACCCTTATCTGATACTTGTATTGATTAAATGAGATAATATATATGAACATTCACAAAAGACTGCCCTATACACAGGACTACTATTACCCCATATGGCACATTTTTGAAAATTAAAAAAAATCCCAGTGCACTTAAAACACTGATTTGTCATAATATTATCATATTATACTGATTTTTATGACAATAAAATACAACTGCCATTTGCCAGAAAATTATCATAATAACTCTCATGTATTACTCTCTGGGAAAAATAATGTAGACTCTGTATGTTCAAGCAGCCCACAGAGTAAAAAAAAAATTTTTTACTTTGATATATAAAGCCTCTGCCTAAATGTTCACTCACTTGTTTCTCTGTATAATTCTATTCAAAATCTTTCTTACTTTTTTTTTTTTTCCTTTGGGGGGTGTTGTCGAAGACATAACAAACAAGGAGTTGTGCATTCTTTAATTTTCTATGAAGGAGGACTCTCAGAAAAATTATCTATCTGGGGCCTAAAGCTCCCAAGCAACACTCAGTAATGCCTTGTTCTCACGTGAAACAGATGGAGTTGATAGAAGGGGTCTATTGTTCTTACACAGTACACAGTTTCTGAGACTCTTCCAAAGGGATGGCTGCATCATCTACAGGGAGGAGGAGAATATGTCACCCTGTAGGTCTCATGTCGAAAAACATTTTTGCTTACAAATTGTTTTTTGCTTGTTCTGGTATGAGGTTTGTATGAAACTTCAGTGTCATGAATAAGGTAAGAGAAGATTAGGTTTAAGTATCATCAACTGACTTAAAGTTGTGTTATAATATGTCCCCATCTCTGAACAATCCCTAGTCATGTCTGCAGGCTCTTAGCTCTATGAAATAGTGCCAGTTATGTCAGGCATTTTGAATCGATAGGAAATAAAGACAAGGTGAATCATTTGATTGAACTAAGTTTCTTGTTTAGTTTTCATTGTTTTCAAAAGCAATGGGGAATTGCAAACACAAAATCCAGGGTGGAGGGTCATTATGGGATAGGGGAACATAGGTAGTCGCTAAAATTTGGCAATTTTCTAGTTATTGACCTGAGTGGTGGCTTCATTAAATTATATTTTATAACAAATATGTGTGTATTTATAATATAAGCTATAATTGTCTGTATATAGATTATTATATACCATAATAAAGAAGATAAAATAAATTATCCTAATTTTTACAGACACTAGAGTTATAAGACTTTCACAAACTGTTACTTAACTTGAATCTTCATTGCACATATAATAGCCAGGTTTTGTCTTTTTCTCTAAGCTCTGCAAAGAATTTAAGTCTATATTCATTGTGAATGTTTCATGTGATAAGAATGTTAGAATAATTATAAGTAAATAATCATAAAATTCATGTCTTTTCCAGAAAGCAAAATTAAAGCATTTAAAACATGCTTTATGTTAAATAAGAATGGTTTATTTAAAATGAGTATATTCAACTTAGGTAATAAGTGTTATTTCTTCCTTTTCTGAGAAGTGTCCTTGGGTATTGAGTACCATAAGCCATTGCACATATGGAGTGAATTTTTAGAAAGAAAATCACTAGCACCTGGATTTCAGTAACATTCAAAATGTCTTTTGTATGTTTCCAGCTGGCAATATTTTTGCTCATAGAGAATGTAGGTTTATAAGTTAGTATTTTTCTTTATCCAGACCATCCTATCTCCTTTATCACCTTTCTCATCCCTATCTTATGCTTCTTTAATTATAATAAAATCGATTATGCTCTAAATTCTACACTAAGCTCCAGTGACCAATTTTTTCCATTTTCTATTTTAATTTATTTACTAAGCTTCATGCTATATACCTGAAGCCTTTCCTAACATTATTTTTATGTGATGCTGAATGATACTGCACTATTAGATATAAAAATTAGTGGACCAAATTTGAACACCTTTTAAAATTTTATAATCTGAATGACAAATGTCTTCTAGAATCTACCAAGTTTTCAAATTTTAAAACACTTTCAGGAGATGGAAATATTCTTGGTTCTCTTCATAAATTCTGTGAACAAACAATTAACACAATGAGTTGTTTTTCCCTCACAATTTATTCCTAGAAAGGTGAACTAAGTTGGTGGATGCTTAGGGCCCAGAAGAGGTGAGAACTCAACCTAAGACTCTGATTCTTGAGATTCTCAGAATTCATCACTTCTATTTAAAATTTTATTTACTATGTTTCTAAACCTTATAGCACGTTTTTTCCCTTTTTTCTTTCTGTTTTTAAAGAGATAAACAGAATGATTTTATGTTTAGGCAGATTTTTCTCATAACTCTAATTCATATTTGCCTAACTATTTTGCCTTGCGGTTTACCACTGTTATTACTGCCAGTTCCTTAAAATGTGTTCCAACATCTTAGATTTAATAAGCACAATTAAGGATTTGTATTTCTATAATCATTAAAAATAATTTCACGATGATATACTTAAAAGATATAATTTCTTCAATAGCTTGTATAAATTAACAGCAACAATACCCCTTGATGATGCCGTGGGGACTTCTGTATTAACATAGACCCAAGGAGCCAGAGCGAATAGTGAAGGAGAAGGGCAGTAGCCGGGAACCAGTTCCTCTCAAATCTTTGCATTAATAATGCCTTCTTTGCCGTTCAAGAGCAAAAAGATGGAGCAAAGCCAGCAATACCCAAACTGTAATAGCCCATGGTAATTCAAATGTGTGATTCCAAAAAAATAAGAAAAAGCAGAAATAAAAGTTCACAGCACTTCCTTGGGAGTTTGATATTTTTAATTTTGCAGAAATCCTAGGAGCATGCATGACCTTTATCCTACTACCTTGTCTCACACCCACACCACCACCCACTGGTTAAAGTCAATGAGTGGTCAGGAAGAAACTTTTTCTTCTCAAGTAGCACCACTTCACAACACTCCTCTTTTTTACCAATGTAAACCTTTGAAGGGCTTTCCTCCATTTGTTTGCCTTTGCCTGATCTTTCTAGCTGTCAGAAGATAATGTTTTACATTTTAGGAGAACTGTAATTGTACGTAATGTCTCAGGCTGGATGAAACACATTCCAGACATATGCTATTAAAGTTATAACTATTATTTGAATCATTATATAAATTACCCAGTAATTACAAATGTAATGCAGATCCATTTCAGCATAAGTCATCAGATAACAATTTAAATTTATTTTAAAGAAACATCCTTTGACTTTTCAAAAGGAAAAAATATATATCTGCCATTTTTTGGAACTAAACAAACAAACAAAAACTTAATAGCATTTTTTCTGACTCTGTACATAAAAGAGAATTTTTTTTTGCCCCAAAGCAACTCCTGTCCATTAGAGATACTTGCCAGATGCCATAAGATCTTCTACACTGACAGATTCAGTGGCTATTTGGAAAGCTTCGCTGCCACCTGCAGCTGCACCTGCTGTGAGGTTTTACTTGTAGATTCCTTGGTGAGTTCAAAATCTATTGCCTAGATTAGTAAAATGAGCCTAATCTTAGAAGCAATTTTCTAGTATAGCTAAGGAGTTTCCCTGGGTAGGAGTGGACTATACAGATATGTTCTTCCCTTGCAGATTTACATGAAACAATGGTTGTATAAACAGTAAATAAATTGTGTATTGGGATGTAATTTTCTTCATTAACTAACATTATTGTACTAAAATTGCTTAGGTCGGAATTTACCATAGAGTTAGTCCTCAGATAAGTAGTGAATTTAAAAAGAAGAAATTGACTCTAGAATCTTCTGCTTTTTCTATTCTGTAATTTCATCTGCTTCTAGCAGAAATTTTTTTAAAAAATGTGTTTTGTGATTTTATAATGCTGTATTTGTTTCAAAATAGGAAATCTTTAACTTATCAAATTGGAAATGAAAAATCCAAACTTGATACCATGTCCTTGTAGGTACTGGTCAATGTGGTCCCAAGGGATAGTTCTGATCTCAACTCTCCCCACCACTCTCCCCAGTTCATAGTGGTCTAACCACTCTGAATTATTGAGGATCTTCAAATATACTAAGAATACCCTGGTCTCAGGGCCTTTACCCATGCTCTTTCTTAGGACTGAAACAGCAATTCCTTAGGTATCTGCAAACCTGGGCTCCCCCTCTTCATTTGTGTCATCCAAGCAGAGAAGTCCACTCTAAATGCCCTGTCAAATATATCAGTGTCTCACCACACAGTCATTAAATGTTCTTTTAGCCTGATTCATTATTTTTCTAATTTTTAGCATCACCAGATATGTTATAAATGGATTTGCTTATCTGTTCATTAATTGTCTCCTCCCAAAGGGTATAAGTTCCACAAGTACAGGAACTTCGGGTATTTTGTTGTCATGGTTCAGCCCTTTGTGCAAAATGAGTAGTTCACAAATATTTGTTTAATAAATTCATAAAAGAATGATACATTAGACTTTGGTGTAGCTTATAAGACCACTTTCCGTAATTTATTTTCAAAATTAACAAAATATTTAATGTCTTAACAGATTAAATAACTGAAGTTGACTTTCTTTTGCTGTGAAATTGACATTTTCATGGATTATATAAAATAGTAAACTAAGCTTTTTCTTAATATTCTAATAGTTTGAAATTATGGCAGAATGAGAGGACATAATTTGGTAAAGATATATTTTTTAAAATTTTTATTGGAGTATAGTTGATTTATAATTTTGTGTTATTTTCAGATGTACAGCAAAGTGAATCAATTATCCATATATATATATATATATATATCCACTTTATTTTAGGTTATTTTCCCATATAGTTCATTACAGAGTATTAAGAAGAGTTCTCCGTTCTATACAGTAGGTCCTTATTAATTATCCATTTTATGTATAGTAGTATGTATATGTCAATCCCAATCTCCCAATTTATCTCTCCCCTTCCCCACCACTTTCCCCCCAGTAACCATAAGTTTGTTTTCTACCTCTGTGACTCTATTTCTGTTTTGTAAATAAGTTCATTTGTACCATTCTTTTTTTAGATTCCACATGTAAGCGATATCATTGACAATTATAGAACTATGGCCATCTTCATTTGAAAACATCCTTAAATTCATGTAGTCCATTCTCATCTAAAAGGAAGAGAAAAAGTTACATTGATTTGAGGTTAAGTGACATTGAGACTGTCCCTATCTTGGTTAAAATGTCTTATTTGGTGATTCTTTGATACTTTGTCAAACAGAATCCCTAATACTGGAGGTAATGTGCTGCTTTATATGAATAAGATCATGAGTAAGAAAGTGACTCTGAAGTAACATAAATGTTCATCAATAGAGGGATGGATAAAGAAGATGTAGTACATATATACAGTGGAATATTACTCAGCCATGAAAAAGAATGAAATAATGGCATTTGCAGCAACATATATGGACCTAGAGATTGTCATAGTTCTATAATTGTCAATTAATTGAAAAAGTCTGCTTCTACTCAAGATGTCAGACAATTTGTTTATGATTTTAACATTTTAGAGTTTTTATTTGATGTCTTTGATTTATCATTTTATCTTTTTATTTGCTTTATTTATAAAATAAAGTAAGTTTGGATTTATTTAGTGAATTAATTTAATTAATATGTATTCTACTATTAAGTTTATTCAATATATTGTGCCCTAACACCCCTTAAGTAGACTTTTTTTCTGTGTCTTTATCACTGATTTATTATAAGGTCAGGTTTATCTGTTTCTTTTGTTTTTCGTCTACAGGATTTAAAAATAATTAGTACAACACATGATTAAAGTTAAAATTCTATAGAAAAGATATACATAGAGAAATCCTGTTTTCATTGATGTCCCTCTACCACAATTTTTCCCTACTCTTATTTTTATTAGACAATTGATGATCCTTATGAACGTGTGTGTTTTGCTAATTTAAACATGATAACATGTGTATTATTTTTCCTCTTACTTATCTAGAAATTAGTATATGATACACAAAATGCTGTACTTTGCTTTCTTAAGTTTGCAATATATCCTGGAGTTCTCTTTATATTAGTACATTATTTTTTAGGTTACATAGATCTGCCAAGTAAAACAATGAGTTTCTTCAGCTGGATATGTAAGTTGCTTTCAATGTTTGCTGGTATAAACAATGCCACAATAAATAACCTTATACGTATACCATTTCATATTTCTTCAGTGTATATATATATCCCAATTAGATTCCTCAAATTGGGGTTGCTGTGCCAAAGAGTATGTGTGTTAGTAATTTTTATTGATATAGCCAATACTCTTCTGCATAGTTTTACAACAACAGCAATAATATACGGAAGTGTATTCGCACATCTTTGCCAACAAATATTTGGATTTTAGCCAATTTGGTGTACGAAGAATGTTATATCTCAGTATAGTTTTAATTTGTATTTCTTTTATATGAGGGAGGTGGAACATCTTTTTATCTGTTGAAAGGATATATATATATATATTTGCTTATGAACAATTTGTATTTTTTGCCATTTTTCTATTTTTTTGGTCTTGTTCTTAACAATTACTCGAAGGTTCTTTCTCTATTAAGGAAATTATAGCTTTGTGACATGGGTGGCAAATATCTTTTCTCAGTTGGCTCTTGTCATTTTTATGTTTTATTTTCTTCATGATGTTTCTTTAATTTTTCTTATTTTTATACAATTTTTAAGGGTTACTTTCCACTTACAGTTACTACAATATATTGGCTATATTCCATTTATTGCATAACACATCCTTGAGCCTATCTTACACCTGATAGTTTGTACCTCCCACTCTTCCTCCCCTTATTGCCCCTCCCCTTCTCCCCACTGGTAACCACTAGTTTGTTCTCTATATCTGTGAGTCTACGTCTTTTTTGTTATATTCGCTAGTTTGTTGTATTTTTTGAAATTCATGTATAAGTGATACCACACAGTATTTATCTTTCCATCTGACATCTCACCCATCTTTATTTTTCTTTGTCATGCAGTTTATTTTTAATATTGTTTTTATTGTTAATGAACCAAATTTGGTAGTTTTTATTTTTTACCCAAAACCATCTGAAATGAAAATTTGCTGTGATGAACTTACATATGTGTCATAGCAAAAACATTAAAGTAAACTCATGAGAATTGGTTAGAGAATGTGGAGTGTACTGTCATGTCTTAGCTGCAGTGCCTGTAGGATCACACCTCCTGCCAAAAATGTTTATGTGTTCTAACTCTCACTAACCTTTACCCACCACCACTGTAACAGTGCCTGTAGATTCTATGTCTTTCTTCTATGAAATCTCCCTGGAGCATTTCTTCAAGTGGTAAATGCCATGTTTTTGAAATTGTCATTTTTGTTTATCTTGCTAAGTGTTTTTTTAGTTTTTTTATGTTTGAAACAAAGTATTTAATGGAGTTTATTTATATAACAGATTATGTTCATTGCAGTATAGAAATAAAGGAAAATTTGTATTGAATACCACAGGAATCACTGCATGCAGAACACCAACATACCAAATAATAAGTTCATTAAGTGTTAAATTATTAGGTAATTGATGTTTTAAATGCTTTATGTTATGCAAAAGCCCATGGAGAATTGCTCTATTGCTGTTTGAGAGTGTTTATTGACATCTGGGGAAATTAGCTGGAGGTTTTGGATGGGCCAATTGTATTATTATTATTTCCATTTAATATAATGGAATATAGGCTCCCTCTATCTGAAAATTTGCCATCAGCCTGTTGACTAGCATGTGTTAGATTCAGATAAACAGTGTTGTTTGTACTTGTATGAATTCTTTTTTTTTTTTTTTTCACATTTAGATCTTTGATATATTTGAATTCTACCTGGTGTTTGGTGTGATCTGTAGTACCAAATTTTTTCTTCTGCCATATGGTTACCCAGTTGTCCCAACTCCATTTATCAATAGACTCCATCTTTACTCAACTTCTTTAAGATGTTATTTCATAAACTGTATTCACCTATGTACTTGTGTCTATCCAACTCTTAAATATTATCCTTTTTTGGAGGTGCAGATATCTCTTTGAGATGGTAATTACATTTCCTTTGATATATATCCAGAAGTGGAATTACTGGATCATAGAGTAATTCTATTTTTAATTTTCCAGGAAGCTCCATACTGCATCCTCTCATAACTGGCCCAATCTATATTCCCACCAATAGTGTACAAGGGTTCCCTTTTCTCCACACTTGTTATTTCTTATCTTTCTGATCATAGCCAGCCTAAGAGGTGTGATATGATATCTCACCATGGTTTTGATTGCATTTTTCTGATGATTAGCGATATTGAGCACCTTTTCATGCATTTGTTGGCCATTGGTATGTCTTCTTCAAAGAAGTATTTATTCAGGTCCCTTGTCCATTTAATTTTTTTTTTCAATTGATTTAAACTAAAAAAAAAGTTCACCCATTTCTCCCACTCACGTCTGCCAACCACCAATGTATTCTCTATATCTAAGAGCTTGTTCTTATTTCAGTTAGTATAATGTCCTCAAGGTCCATTCATGTTATTGCAAATGGCAAGATTTCATTCTTTTTACAGCTGATTAATATCCCATTATATACATATATATGTGTGTGTGTATATATATATATATATATATATATGTGTATATGCACAAGTTTCTTTTTCCATTTTTCTAACGATGGACAGTTAGATAGTTTCCATATCTTTGTTATTGTAAATAATGATTTAATGAACATGGGGTGCATATATCTTTTCAAGTTAATGTTTTTATTTTCTTCTGATAAATACCCCACAGTGGACTTGCTGGATCATATAGCAGTTCTATTTTAACCTCCATACATTGCAGCATTTTTCACAATAGTCAAGACATGGAAACAAACTAAATATCCATCAGTGGATAAATGGATAAAGAAAATGTGATATAGATAGATAGATAGGAATATTACTCAACTGTAAACAAGAAGGAAATCTTATCATCTGCAACAACATGGATGAACCTGGAGTACATTATGCTAAGTAAAATAAGCCACACAGAAGGATAAATACTGTATGATCTTACTTATATATAGAATCTAAAAAAGTCAAACTCATAGAAGCAGAGAGTGGAATGGTGGGTGCCAGTGGTGGGGGAAATGGGGAGATGTTAGTCAAAGGATATAAACTTTCAGTTATAAGATGAATAAATCCTAGAGATCTAAGTATAGTGTGGTGTTTATAGTTAATAATACTGTTTTGTATACTTGAAATTTCCTGAAAGAGTAGATCTTAAGTGTTCTCACCACACACACACAGACACACACACAAAAGGTAACTATGTGAGGTGATGGATGTACTAATTAACTTGACATAGCAATCATTTCGGTGTATATGTATGTTAAATCATGACACTGTTCATCTTAAAGAAAGATATCACATTGTACAACCTAAATATATACAATTTTTATTTGTCAATCATACCTCAGTAAAGCTGGAAAAAACAAACAATGGCTAAAAATGTTCTCAAATTAATGACAAATACCAAACCACAGATTCAAACTAACTAAGCAGAATAAATACAAACACATGTATACACATGCCTCTCCCTCACACACACATCCTCACACACACACTACTAGACATATAATATTTAAATTGTAAAAAATTCAATTGACTATATATTTCATGTTTAGACTTTATCTTCTGTTCCATCAATCTATTTGTCCATCATTAGGTCAATACTAAACTGTCATGATTATAAAATAATCAAAATAAGTCTTAAAATTAAAAAAAAGTGTTAAAAATCCTTTAGAGCTCTGCCTAAGCTTCTTATATTCTCATTCTCTAGACTATCCTTAAGGAATTTTAATCATTCTTAGAACTTTATCTCCTATATGCTGCTGACTCTCAAATATAAACTTCCAGCCCTGTTCTGTCTTGAGTTTTGCATCTAACTATCGAATTGCATACTTCACTGATTTACTGTCCAAAAGGAATCTCAGCCTCAAAATGTACATAACTTAGTCAAATTTCCTGCTCATGGATGTCCAATATCCAGTCTTTTATGTCAGTTAATAACAACATCTTCCATGCAGTTGCTCAAATATTTACTTCATCACTTCTTCACATCCACATTCACACCCAATCATTAATTATGTCCTCTTTTTTATTTCCTAAATAACTGTCAAAACTATTTGATTCTCTCCACCTTCATTGCTACCACACTAGACAAGAAATCATGATCTGGTTTCTTTCTCTTCTTTCACTCATTTTTGTACCACCAGTGCATTCTTCATACTGCTTCTCCACAAAGAATGTTTGAGGTAGACATTTGATAATGCCATTTCCTGATGACAATCCTTTTACGGCTTCCACTTAACTATATAATAAAATCCAATATCTTTTACATGGTTTACAATGTTCCCATGATATGTTAACCACCAACCTCTCATCTTTGTTATTTAACTCCAGACATATGAGTTTCTTTCGAGTTCTGAATGCATCATACTATTTATGCTTCTGAAATTTCACATACAGTATTCTCACTTCCAGCAATAGTCACTCACCTCCTGTTTATTTTTCCTGGATAACATTTCTTCATTTTCAAGTCTTAAATGACATTCCTCAAGAAGGCATTCACCAGTTCATTCCTTCAACAAATATATATATCAAGAACAAAGCATGGGGCTTCCCTGGTGGCGCAGTGGTTGAGAGTCCGCCTGCCGATGCAGGGGACACGGGTTCGTGCCCCGGTCCAGGAAGATCCCACATGCCGCAGAGTGGCTGGGCCCGTGAGCCATGGCCGCTGAGCTTGCGCGTCCAGGGCCTGTGCTCCGCAACGGGAGAGGCCACAACAGTGAGAGGCCCGCGTACCGCAAAAAACAAACAAACAAACAAAAAAAAAAACAAAAAAAAACAACAAACTATGTATCAGGCACACTTTAAGGTATTGGGGGTTATAGCATTTACCAAAGCTTATGGAAGCTGCCTTCTATTGTGGGAGAAGGCAGATGTAAGCAAATATGAATAAGTAAATCCACGGAATAATAGATAGATAGGCAGTACTGATACAAACTCATTATGCACTGGAAAAGTGGTTCTGTTGGTCAAAATATTGAGATACATATTTTATCCGCTGCCCTGAGCTTCCAAATATCCCCTTGTGAACTGATTAACCCAGTTCTTCAATCCAGGACTCCCAGACCATCTATGCCTGGCACAGCAGGGGTTCTCCTCCTCTGCCTCCTGCATTTATTTTGCTTAGTTGGCACTAGAGCCTTTCAATCCTCCAAAGGTACCAATTCCCAAGCACTATCAATTGATCCCCCAGGGATTCTGAAGCTCCTACCCTTCTGACATGCATGGCCCTGTGACCCTGGTAAACTATACTTAAGCATCATTGAGAGGGTCATCCTATTATCCAGCCCACCAAGGTTTCTGTTGATTAATCTCCCTCTACTTCTTAGCATCCAGGAGCCTGCACAGAATCCAATAAGAGAAACAGTAATCCCTAGAGACAACACTAGCACTTTTGCCGACAAATGTCTAGCTCCTCTTTCCAAGCACGTCTATGGCCACTGCCCTGCAAATAATCTCTGAGTCACACTTTTGTGGCTGCTTGTGGAAATCGCTTGATGAAAATGATCCAGTAGTAAGAAAGATGATGATGATGCAAAAGACATGGAAGAATTGCCAGAGAGATTCTTTGAATAGGTTTCAGAAATGGAACTTCCTATACAGGTATATGATCTGGCCTTAGATACAGGAATGAGTGGTTCATACAAAGCAGCAAGATGAAGGTGGGGGTTATATGCACAGGCGATGGTAAGGAGTGGATGTGATTATAGAAGCCCTCGCTTTGCTTCTATTTTTTGGGAGAATGAGATGCATGCCATTAAGTGAGAGTTAGTATGTAGAAACAATTATAGAGACCACCAAGTCTACACCAAATATCTTTGCTACATATACTTTTACAACTCTTTACTTCCTGTTTCCTAACTCTTCTTATATTTTTAATTTCTTGTAAAACATATGTCGTGACCATAAGTTCTACCATATCCTTTCCAGCTTTGTCTGGCATAGTGTAGCCATAAAATAAATATTGATTGAATTGAACTAAAATAAATTGGAAAATATGGAATAAAAAGGAAAACAACTGTATGGAATGGAGTGGGACAGTATGGAATAATTCCCAGTTTGAATGACTCTTGTTATATACTTAAAAAATAAAAAGAGAGAGAGAGAATGTAGTAAGAGAAAAAAGAATATTAAGAATGTTTGTGAGGAATGACAAATTTGGTTTTGAATATGCTGATTTTCATGTGGTTAGAATCCATCCAAATGGAGAGTTTACATAGGAAGTAAGAGGTACACATGGAGAGTTTAAGAGTGAGATTCAGGCTACATATGTAGATTTGGTTATCATCAAGCTAAAGGGGTATAGGTAGTCATTGAAACTGTATGTGATTTTGTGTGTTGCCACCTAACAATGCTTTGTAATTAGAAGCCAAGGAGGCAGAAATTAAACCTGAGATAACACCAACATTTAAGTCAATGAACTGGATTTTGCACTTACATTTCCTTTTCTTGTTAATCATTAAACAGTTCATGCATTTTTTCCTCTTCCTCATTTTCTCCTTCTCCTTTATTTTTTCTTGCAGAAAGATTTTAAGCTCCTAGAAGGCAACATTTAGAGCTTTTATTTTCTAAACCCCAAGCGCTGTTCACATTGAGTTTGATAACGATTTGTCACTTGCTTATCTAGTTATGTTGGTGTTGCTAGAGGATAGGTATGTTAAGTTTAGGTCTAAACTTAGAAAACTCCTTTGGAAAGCTGACTCAGATGACATAAAATTGTGGAAAACAAAGTAGGTTTTCAAAAAAAGGCAAGCTGGTATTGACAGCTTAATCATTTTTCACCTTTTGATTATTATATAACCTCACATTTCTTTTTCTTATATCTTACTGCCCCATAATCCTTAGTCTTTCAAACCCCATTATGTAACCACACATTTCATTTCCCCTTTGAAAAACCCCCATTATTTTACTCTTTATAATATAAATGCAGTCTAGTTTGGGCATAGGGCCTGACAGAGTGCTGTAAGTTCTTTCCATTGTAAGCACCAGGCCAGAGTAAAGACTAGTGTTACTAACAGGTAAAGATATTGAATACTGCTGAAGACCTTTTTCAATGAAAACAATCAAGTGCACATGTGTGAAAAAGAAAAGCTGACACTATGAGGTCAAAAGAGCAGTAGCTGGTGGCAATTTAGCAAGGCAATAAACAGCTTTCAATAAAGCTAAGTTTTATTAATGAGGTAAGAATTCTTTCCTTATAGGAACTACAGGTTCACCAAATGCCTGGAAACATTTTGAACACTGGGAGAGAGAAGTGTTAGTGGACTCAGATAGAGTTCTAGTGATTTTGCTGCTTTATTTAGAAAATGTTATTCTGAAATTAGAGTAATAGAGATACCATGACTTACTTTCCTTATAACATCAAAAAGAATTTTAGTGTAGACGATGGTGAATTCTTATCCTTTTATTCACATATTAATGCAACGCTTCTAGAAGAGATAAGAAGAATTCAGATTGTTAGAATTAATTTGCAGAATGGTAGATTTTTTAAGATCATTGACTTTTATATTTATCCCTCGATAGACCCTGTCCTCAAATCTTTTCCTTACTCTGCCCTTCTAGCGCATACTGTTGCTCCTGGGTTTCCCTCGGCATATAAGATCCATTGCTTGTTATAGTCCTTTAGCTGACTTCACTGATTCACTGTCTCTGTGTAGACACAGCCAGTGTGTTTCCTTCTCTGTGTATTGTGTTCACCTACGGATTTTGGAAGTGATAGAGGAAGAGGTAGGTATGACTACAAGGGGAGCAAATGACATTCATAAATAAGAGCGAGAACAATGCAATTCAAATTGACGACCAGAACAACAATGCTGTAAATAATGCACCCACAAAGTGAACAAATATATCTACTCTGCAGTTGCTACACTCCCTATGCCTGATCTGGCATGCTGTTTAGCTACCTTTGAACATTTTGAAGGATGAAACTAAGAACAAAAGATTTAGAACACTGTAACAAGTAAATCCTTGCCTGGCTTGTCAAATTGTACATACTTACTTTACAATATTTCACAGGTGGTATTCCTGACCTGACTCCAGGCTAAGAGATTCACAAGCAGCGAGTTTCTATACCTTAGCATATTTGCCTATAGAGAGATTTTAATACTTTCTTTGGAAAAATGTATCATGCTCAAAGACAAAATAAGTAGCAGGTTTTAACTTCACAAGCGCTGAAATATAATTTATTTTCTTTACATTTATTTTTATTTTCCTCATTTGTTTTGTTCCACGTGTGGTTTTATATTTTGCTCAGTTGGATGATGAACACCTGGAGCATATGACGTACAGTATCTAGCAGAGTACCAGCTACCTATCCAGTGCTATTCTGTGCAAACGTGGAATGTTAAAGATGTGGAAAGTTAGACATCATTTATGGATATATTCAACAATTTATGTGCTAGACCCTGTGTTATATCTTCGAGATGAAAATATGATGAAAAGACCCTCAGTCCAGGGGAATGTCTTTTTTTGTTTCTCCACAGGCAGTAACATATGTAAAGAACTGGAGGGTCATCTAAGAATAGATAAGCATTGTTCCTCTACTTGTGGACCTTTATTTCTAGTCAGGATGAAGACTGACTAGAAATAAAGATAGAAAAAATATCTTTTTTCTCTAGAAAAAAATAGAGTTTTAATTACGATTTGACCATGCAACAAACCAATATATAGGGAGCGATGAATGTGTATCAGGGGAGTAAGACCTAGTCTGGAGGGTTATATTATAAAGTGTGTTGTTGTTGTTCTTTTGTTTTTTGTATTTTTTTTAAAAGAAAGTGACTTTTCAGTTGTTTTAAAGATCGAAAGAATGAGTAGTTTGTAGGAAAAAAAAAACCCAAGCAGAAGGAATGGTCAATGCAAAAATCCTGAGAAGTAAAGATGAGAAACATCAGGATCTAAAAAAAAATATCAAAGGAGTTGGAGAACTTCAAGAGGAAGGTGGTGGTAATGTCATAGACATTAACAAATGCCAACAAAGATGTTGTTTTATTAACTCTCACTTAAATGAGCCATAATTTGATTTTAATCAAGTTGCCAACATGATTATGAGCCAGTGCTGTCAGATATTCTTGCATACTATCTATTAGCATTCTGCCATTCTTATGAAAATATTTAGATTAAATAACAGGAGAACAGACTTAACACACAAAATGTTTAAGAACTCTTTGGATACACTGTAAATTTTCACATATTTGACAAGTCAACCTCACACAAACACATTTACGCCCCACTTACCTCAATGTCACTTTTCACATTGTCTCCTCCTCAAGCCCACTGAAGTATGTATCACTGCTGACACCAGCTTGGCTTCCTTCAACTTCCTTGACACGGTTTTATCCAAACCCTCCTGATCCCTATCTAACTGTTGATTCTCTGGCTCTTTTTCTCCTCTGTTTTGCTCAATATAAGTGTCTCTGGATTTTTACCCTGGCTCGCTTGACTTTCTTCTCCATATTCTCCTCCTTAATAATGTCATAAGTATTTGGAACACTGTAGCAGTTGATAGCATTTCTAATAAAAGTAAACTTTATTTATTACCAGATACTATGGTAAGTGGTGTGTTTTTATTTTTTGTTTTTAACTTTTTAACCAAATCTATCATTACAATTAATGCTTAAAACAACACTCTTTCTATCTGCTGCCTCTTTCTTCCTTGGTTTACAGTGTAGTACACAAATGACCCAATAAGAAAGTATTATTAGGTTTTCTATTTTATGATGAGAAGTGTGAACCTTAAGAATGTTAGCAATTAGCTCAAGATCACACATTAAGTAGCTGCAGACCAAGGATTCAAACTAGACAGGCTGACTTGAGATCACAAGCCTGGATCACAGTTAAAGACTGCCTCATTAAAGACTGATCACAGGGGCTTCCCTGGTGGCTCAGTGGTTGAGGGTTCGCCTGCCGGTGCGGGGTACACGGGTTCGTGCCCTGGTCCGGGAGGATCCCACATGCCGCAAAGCGGCTGGGCCCGTGAGCCATGGCCACTGGGCCTGTGGGTCCGGAGCCTGTGCTCCGCGACGGGAGGGGCTGCAACAGTGAGAGGCAAGACTGATCACAGGAAGTAGAATCAACCCCAGAATGATGTTATATGATAATTGTATAGGCTTAAAAACTAGTAAGGCATATTTTTGAATCCCCACATCATCAGTTATTAATTGTATGACTCTGCATAAATTTCTGAACTTCTCTGAGTTTTATTATTTATCAATAAAATTAATATTTAAAAAGTCCCAACTATAGTTTTGTTATGATGATAATACATGCAAGCATTTAGTACTCTGCCTAACACTTAGTCAACATTTAAAACTATTATTCTTCTTTGGTAGTCTCCAGGGTAATATATTTCTTTAGTTTTCAATGGATTCACCGTTGAATATCTATTCTTATATTGACTTATTAAATATAGGTCTGTTAAAATTTCCTCCTAAGATATAGGTGAATTTTTCCATAGTTCTTTCTTACTATGAAGATAAAAAATATTAACTCCCATCTAGTGTCCTGCTAGAGATGTAATGCCCACATATGACCACTGTACCTAATGTCTTATTACATCAACACTTCAGGTCCATTTTAGACCAGTTTTCTCTAATTGTTTAAGCCATTGATATAGTTGTTTAGATTTAGTCATTATGATATACTTTAGTGCTCACTTCAGCAGCGCATAGGCTAGAATTGGAACAATACAGAGAAGATTAGCATGGTCCCTGCACAAAAATAATGTGCAAATTTATGAAGTGTTCTATATTTTTACATGGTAATTGTAAAGCATAATTCTTGCTGCTCTAATTCTAACCAGGATATCAAATTAAATAAAAATCATAACAATCTGTAGAAAGTAATAATTTCAAAAGGAATAATCTTTTATTTAGTTTAGTGTATTTAATTGCATTTACTTTGTTCTACTTATATATATCCATCTACTTAGTTTTTACCCTTATCTCCTCTGAATTAAAATAACTTCAACTTCTTTAAACTATCTCTTCTACATAATTTAACAAACAAAGTGCTCTTCTAACATTTTTCTATGCCACATTTCTTTTAAAGCACATTACTTTCTTAATATTCAAAATGATAATTCTGTCTACATCAATTTATTGAATGATTTTTAAAAGCAAATCATTATTTTAGGAGCTCTAGCAAAGTCATAAATGAGCATGGCTTGACCCATTGCCTTGAGGGACTTGTAATTCAAGGAATGGAAAGATGTCTACCAAACCCAGTTCTCTTAATAGTATCAGCTAGCTTAAAAAGCACATATTTGCTTAAACAACCATTTTTTTCGTCAAAATAATCATGTTCCTTTACATAATTCTTTATGCTTTCCAAATTGTTTTTGCATGTATCATCACATTTTCACAAGGATCCTTTTTGGAGAATTCTCCCACTTCACAGATTGGGAAATCTAGCCTCCCTGGGCCTCAGTCATTTAACTACGCATTAAGTTAATATTGGCATCCAAAGGAGGAAAGATCTTGAGACTTTTCCTTACTCTTGTCTCTTTGCTCCTGCAGAAACAGGAAGGATTGTCATCTGAATGGTCATGATCAAGGACAGGATTCAAAAAAACACCTAATATTAATGTCCTTTCTTATATCTCTCCCTTGAAAGGGCAAGGGCCATTGTTTATTGCTTCAAGGAATAGAAGAAAATTCATACTAGAAGTTAGAAATTTAGATTATCTTCCTATTTCTCTCACTAAATGGGAAAAAAGACTAATTTTGAGAGAATCTGTGTACTGATATTTTGTTCAGTGAAAGTAGAAAAACAGAAATCCCTTTTAGATCCTTGCTATCCATCTCCATATGAAAGATTTAAAGGGAAGAAAATTAAATAACAATGTATTGCTGAAAGAGGACTGGTGGCTCCAGGCCACCAGTTGGATTTAGGCACCAGGTTAAACTTCAGATATAAGCAGACTTATGTCTATTTCAACCTCTCTTCCCTTTAACCCACAGCTCTAGAACCACAATCCAACAGTTCCTAAGCCAAAAAGCTCTTAGTACCACAAACATTTTCCAAAATTTGTGGAAAACTCATTTGCTGTTAAAACATGACTGGAACTGTTTTGCTAGTGTTTCTTAGTATTGTTAAAAACAAAGCCAAGGACCCAAAAAGTAGCCAGTTTTGTAAGCCCTATGTCACCAAACTGAGACTTAATTACAATTGCAGCTCTCCCAGAAATAGAATCTTAAACTAGTCAATCAGGAATTGCCTGATCAACACTAGTTAGGTAATGTGCCTGATAGACCTCTGACATCCTGTAAAGAAAAGTTACTTTGCAATAACCAACCTGTTCTTTGGCCTAGTGTAACTTCCTTGTTCCTGCTTTCTTCTGCCTATAAAAGTCTTTCATTTTGCACAGTTCCTCAGAGCTCCTTTCTATCTGCTGGGTTAAATGCTGCCCGATTCATGAATCATTGAGTAAAGCCAGTAGACCTTTAAAAATGGCTCAGTTGACTTTTTTATAACAGTTTGAATAGTCATGCTTTGTGAAGAAATGGTAGTGTATTAAACTAAGGGTCCCTGGCCAAACCCTCACATTATTTTCACTATACTACCTTGTGAGGGGTAATGGCCCAAACACCTTATTATATGCAGTGAACGCCCCTTCTAAAATATCAACGATTCTGAAATCTGAAAATCATTTCTCCCGAAGGGTCTCCCCTAACCTGTGATGTTGACTTGAACTACACAGATGGCCCAGGCAAGAACAAGGCAGAGAGAGTAAAACTGTATTTTTCCTCTAAGAGACTTGATTATGGGTCAACTTAATATTCATGTTATATGTATGTGAAAGAAGGAGATAAAGAGGGGGAGGGGAAAAGGAGAGATTATTCTTTGAATGCTGACATCAAAACTCCTTTATTACTCACAGCAATAGCAGTACCAGTGTTTCAGCATGTGTTCCAGATCTCTGAAATCTAGTTCCCATAGGGTGAGGTAAAGAGGGAGAGACAGGGGCTTCCCTGGAGGCGCAGTGGTTGAGAGTCCGCCTGCCGATGCAGGGGACACGGGTTCGTGCCCCGGTCCACATGCGCGGAGTGGCTAGGCCCGTGAGCCATGGCTGCTGAACCTGCGCGTCCGGAGCCTGTACAACAGGAGAGGCCACAACAGTGAGAGGCCCGCGTACCGCAAAAAAAAAAAAAAAAAAAAGAGGGTGTGACATCTATTCTCATAGAGGTGTATTTTTAGTTTAGGAACCCAGTCTTTTATAATGGACAGTAAACCTGCCTGACCTTTGCTCCAGAAGCAGACATTTCCTTTGTTATATTGGATGGTACACTAATCCCCCCCATTTGCTTAGAATGTGGGTGGGGGGGAAGGAGGGGAAAAAAGGGACTATATCAAGGCTGTTTGCGCTACAAACATCTTTGATAAGATAGTCCAGAAAAAGGTGGTCCAGGTCCTTTCTCAAAAGATGTGCAGAAATATGAGACATCTATGAAAATTGTCTCCTAACAATGTCTTCATAAGATCACATTTGTTACAAAATTAAAATGAAGACTTCATAAAATATTTATTTGCTTTTTAGTCAAGTCTTCATGTAAATTACCCATGTTTTCACCACCTGATTATTACATATAATTAAGGGTTAACTGTTTCAATTCTCCTGCCCAAATGGATAAAATTATAAACAATTTAAGCCACTCATGGGGTTTCAGAGCTGCATATGTTTTTATATAATCATACTAGTATTTCTTATGAAAAGTAACTAAAATAAATTCAGAAGTCAGCTGTCATTCGTAAATGAAGAATATTATTGAATCATTCATTGGGGATATATTTTATGTGGTATGTCCCAAGTATTAAGAGCTTCTTTTATTTTTAAATACTTTCTCCCTTTAAAAACATTCACAATATTTTAACAGTTGGCAATTATTTAATGATACAAGATAAGAATTGACGTTTTGTTGGCTAGTAATTTGAAAAGTGTTAAGAACTATTAATTCTCCCATATTTTTTACTTGAAGACAGTTATAGAAAATGATTTGCTATGATGCCAGATTCAACAAGTTGTATCTTTTAAAATTATATTTGCTTTTAAACCATTTGTTTACGTAGCAGTCATTTATTTATTTATTTTAGCTATAAGTAGTAATCAAATAACCACGTTTGGCCTTTAGAAATCAAATCTCCCTAAGGATTTTTACTTTATTTATTGTATAAGTGTAACTTGTTTGAAAACATAACAGATTTCTGGATTTCCCTTTCTTGAAATGGTTTGTGTTAGAAAAATAAATAAATGCTAATAGGAATAAAGATGTAGGCTACAGTACTAGGGAAAGCAACTCTGAATATATTCATTGACAAGAATATATTATGCATAAATTTTAGACCATATACTCACACAATTTAAGGAAACAAGGGTTTTGGAAGTGGAGGAGACAGTTCAGCAAAGAAAAAGCTTTATTTTCAAAATCTGTAATGTGTTTATATTTGTATATATGTCTGTTTTTATTCATTGGTGAATTGAGGTGGCTAAACCAAAACTTATTATGAAAATAGCCTGTTGAAGTCAGAAAAATAAGCATTAAGTAATAATCAATAACTCATTTTAGTTTTTTAATTATTGTACCAGATTAGCCTTTGAAAATAGGAGTAACAAAAGTAATGGTGTGTTTAATTAACTATAGTCATTTTTCAATCCAAAAGTAATTGTAAAGCTTGAGAAATGAATAAATGATTGTTATGAGGCAATAGAAATTTTATGATAATAGCAGAACATGGATTTTCAACGTTGGTGATATTGACCCCAAGGGGGAGAAAACTGGCTTGGGAAGGGTGAAGAAACTTAGATAATACAATGGGTTTTGTTTTCCCAGAGCTCAAATCTACAGATAAACTCTTATTCCTTAGTATTTAAACTCTTTTGTTCGTGTTGTAAATTTTTTTTCTTATGGATAATAGGTAATGAAAAAAGATCGAGAAACACTGCTGTGTAGTATGCCAATAATTTCTAACTCTATAAAAAAGTAATATTTAAAAGAAAGTATTTTTCTGTGAGAAATAAAACACATATGTATTAAGGTTTGCTTTGGGCTAGTTGCCATGACATATCCAAGATATTTTCTTTAAATAAACTAATTTTAATCTACTCTCTGCAAAAAAAAAAAACAAATTAGAAAACAGTGCTGTGAAATGTTGTATCCAGATGATGATAGATAGATAGATAGATCATAGATAGATAGATAGATAGATAGATGGTAGATAGGTAATTATTTAAAGCATTATTTTATTTCTCCTCAGCTGGTTTCAGTGTTTTTCAATATATGAATTGAAATATCCAAAGAGAAAATATTTAAGAATCTTGTTAATACTTTGAGCCTAGGATGGATTAATCTAAACTACTTTAATTACTGGAAAAAAAAGAAACTAAATAAAATAAGCAGGGTGGATAAAAATTCTTTTAATGGGCCTTTATTTAATCCTTTCTATAAATGTAAATTTCTAATGTATTATTTTTTGTAAGTAATTTTGTACTCCTAATATTTTTTTTCAAATTTTTAATAGTGGTACAACACTGACATCCAGTAGTTAGTTAAGTGAATCTCAGCAACATTTTTAGTGTTGGTAGAAATAAACACCCAAAACACACACACACACACACACACACAAACTCACATTCCACATCAATTTCAATAAACAGTGCTTCCAAAATACTTTTGCATTTCTTGTCCTGGTCTGGATAATTTTAGAATAGAGTTTCAGGCAAAAGTTAATGTCATTGCTTGTATTGTTCTACCACTCCATATGATATTTTATATTCCAGTGAATAACTCATCATTGGTTCACTGCCAAGTCGATTCCCTAAAGTTTTGCCTCCAAAGTTCAACATTAGAGTGCAAACAAGTCACTCTTTTAATTTTTCAGCCCTACTCCCAGGAGAGGGCAGTGAGGCAATAGATTAGAAAGTGAAATTGTGAAATAAAGACTAATGACATAAGGAAAATTAACACCATATTTGTCTTTGTATCTCTTTTTAGTCTTGATAATAATATTCTTCAATCAAACTATTTCCTTGAGTTATATATACAGAAAAATGTCCATTTTATTCAGGCATTCAATAGCTTCAAAAGGCATTCATCTATGGCCTGAAGGTCATGTGTGATGTAGAAAACTAACAGTGCAAAATGATGTGCTAATGCTAAGGTGTATATGGCAATTAAAACTCATGACCTGGAAAAAGTGTAAACACCCCTGTGATTAAAGCATCTGAAAGGTAAATATAAAGTGAAAGTAAATAAATCACCCTGTCCACAAGTAGCTATGTTTCAGAAAGCACCATGCCCTTTTTAGTCAGTTTCTTGTTGGTAGTTACAATAAATAGTCCTATAATCTAAATTTTGGGCGCAAATAAGGCTTGTCCTTATGCAACCCTAATTTTTCAGTCATCTTGTACAATATTGTACACTGAAACAACTCATTCTCTTAATAACCCTCTCCTTTTAAAGTGGCCTTTCCATCAGTGCATAGTTGACAGCTGGCCACTTGGGGCCAGGAAAGGAAGAAAAAGAGAGAACTTAATGAATTGGTAAATGCTTTTTAAAGCATTTCTGTACATATCTAGGAAAATGTTTTAATTTTCTCTGGAGTTCGAGTCTTTATAGGTAGCCATCTCTTTGAATAAATGGCTACTATAATATCATATATCTGGAGCAGGCCATATTGTACTTTACAAAGAGAATTATAAGCAGCTAAAATGTGTTGCTTTGAAATCACTTTAGGGGTGTAAACTCTTCAAAGATATCTTTCTGCTTTGGAAATCCTTTTTCCTCTCTACATGCAATCGAATGCCTTAGAATAAGCTTTTCACCAAATAGGTTGCATCCAGGAACTTGCTGTGCTTCTAATAATGACTCACCTTGCTGCTGTTCAGCTTCAGAAGAGAAAACTGCTATGAAGAACTAGCTCTAGTAGTCTGGCATAGATAATAAAACACATTTTTCTGACAGTAATCTCCCCTTCACTGTAAATTTTCACTTGGCTTCTATGAAGCTTACCATGAAAAAATAAAGTGAAGATGTTATGTATGTAATTAATTTTTCTTAAGAATTGTTAATATGGAGATCAATAAAGTCTTTCGGTTTGGTGCATGTGTTGCCCAGAGTATCATTGCCCTAAAAAGACTCAAGTTGACACTAGCACTGGATAGGACAGCTATTCCCATTTCTTCCCCTGAAGGCTTCCCATGTCTTTCCTGGCAAAGAAAGGGAGCTTGACTGGCAAAAAAAAGGGCTTATGCTTACATAATGCCAGTATAACCAGAGAATTATGTCAAAAGCAAAATCAATTCACAAAAGAAAATTGGCATCACAAAATGAAATAATATTCTTTAAATGGCATTGATAGTTTGTAATACAAATCTTCAAATTAATCAATAATGATGAATACAAAGCATATTATGAATCTTGACATTTCACATTTTATCATACTATTCTGACAACTGTCGATTGTGAAGATGCTTAAAAATATGTTTCTTTTTCTCATCCCACTGTATTCTTTAGGGCTTGATATAAAATTAAACATTCATTATTCAATAATTATTGATCTAGTGCTTACTATATGCCAGACCCTTGATAACAGCGAAAAACTTATAGATGAAAAAGATCGACTCCTGACTTTATTCCTTATTGTATCTCCAGCACCTAGAACCATGACTGCTCCATAATAGACCATAAAAGTTTGCTGAAAAATAATTTGTAAACTATTGACTGTGTCTAAGCCTGAGGATGTTCTTATGTTACCCTCACTGCTTATATAATGGGGATCAAAATAGACTTCAGGGAGTCTACCAAACAGTCAGTTTACAAGGAAAATGTGGCAGGAGCAGCTGGGAATGGAACATAGGGATGGTGAACATTTTGCGGTTTAGAGTAAATGTATTCTGAGTACTGGAGGTAAGGGGTCAGTGACATTTTTCTAAGTAGCAATACTATTTAAGTCATTCCCTTCTTTCTCAAATCCAGAGAGATGTATAAAATATTGCCATGGTTCAATTGCTGCAGATATATCGAATTAGGAGCGAGATACCCCTTTAGCATGTGTAAGACTATGTGACACAGCAAACAGAAAACAATATTGCAGAGCTATAAAAATATAATTAATGCTGGTTGTATTTTAAAGACACATTTGGATAGTTACAGAAACATAGACATACATTTATAGCAGCAAATTAATTAATTAGTGCTCAAACTGAAGTGAGTCTATATATATCATGTATGGGAATGAAATACAGAATTTGATCATTGAAAATGAATCAAATGAGAAAAGAAGATAACCATATAATGTCAGCAAGGAGATATCTCCCCTGTCCCATTTTGCTTTATGTAATAAGCACAGTGCCAAAATGATAAGGCATTTATAGGTAACACTAGAATTGCACAGTAATCATGCCTATATATTAGTTCTAGTATGTATGTATGTATAACATACACATATAATAGTAAATTTATAAAAAATCAAATTATATAATCTAATATACAGTATATATCTAATACTATTATATTCATGGAATACTATAAAATTATATATGGTATCTAGTGTGCGTGTGTGTGTATATATATATATATATAGAGAGAGAGAGAGAGAGAGAGATTTATTTCAATGGCTTCCTCTTATTTTCTAAACTTCTGAATAAATAAATAAACAAAAAGGCCATAATGAATAACTGGTACTGTACTTTCACTCCTACCCTGAACAACTGTACAACGGGCCAAAATATATGAGGCAACTATTATCAGTTGGTGGTACCAGAGCACTGTGATGCTGGAGAGAAAGGAAACATATGAAGTCAGACTCAGTTCTCTCTGGTTCTTTGACAGGGCCAGTCTTCTAACCCCATGCAGAGTATGGAAACTAAGGCAAGCACGGCAATCTTGCTGAGATGAGAGAAAAGTTGAGGACTTCAGAAGCATCTGTATTTGCACGTACAGTACCAGAGAGCAGGGAGTTGTGGGGATGGGAGAGGTGAAACGTCTATGTTGGGCCTCCCTATGAGTTGTCAGCTGAGGACAAGACTGCATATGCACCGTAAAAGATTCTGAGAAACATATTTACTGAGACTGGCTGAGACCAACTGGAGATTACATGGCTGAGTGATATGGAAGTTCCTAGCCAGCCAGAGTAAAGAAACCTTGCTAAGCACCTTGGAATTCAGCTGAGATGCACAGAAAGACCAAACTTTAGAGTAAGAACCACCTTCTAGTGTAAAGAGCATGCCTTGGGACAAATAACAAAAGCAGAATAGATCTTCTTTAGCAAAAATAAAATCAAGCCTGAATGAATTAAGAGAATCTGCCAACAATTTAATGGGCTGCCAAAACACAATTCAATATCATTTAAGAGAACACAACAGAATCTAAACCAGTTAAAATGTATCCTTCAAAATATTTTACATGCAATCAAGATTACTAGATATATGAAAAACTAGAAAAATGTCATCTATAATCAGGAAAAGAAAACAGTCAATTCAGGACCTTAGATAACTCAAATGTTGGAATTAATAATAAAGAACTTTGAAACAATCATAATTATGGCCAAAAACTTAAGAGAAAAGATTAACATAGTGAGTGAAAGGATCGAGAATCTTAGTGGAGAAATGATAACCATAAAAAAATCGGATTGGAAATTATAAAATTGGAAAAAATTCAATATATAAATTGAAGACTGAACTAGATGGAATTAAAGCAGATTGGACAGTCTAGCAGAGAGGATCTTTGTGGCATTCTAACTTGCTCTAGTCCCTTCCTTTTCCCCATTTCTGTAGTAGCCTTTGTATTAAAATATAGGTTGTATTATTATCCACGTAGGGTAAAGCCAACAAATTAGGAGATGATTTCCAATTGAAAAGATAGTTTGTTACTATCAATTCCAAAAGGAGGAGGCATGCTATGCCATGCAGGACCACAGGGGGAAGCATCAGGGTCAATCCAGAGACAAAGAGAATGAGCGGAAAAGTGGGCAAGAACCTTTCTTGTGGTTTCTGTGGGAAGGAATGGGCAAGGCAGGGTGAGCAGGCTCAGGATTGGCTAGGGATTGTGTCTAGTTTTCCCGTGGCTGGACCTGGGCTGATTAGGGCAGAGATCCACACCTGTGTACATTACAATCAAGCTGTGGAAAGACTAAAGGACTATACAGAAAGTTTCAAGAGAGAAGTGACTCATTACATAAAAGCTATCCTCAATTAACAGCTCAGTTAATACCTCAATTAATATTCAAAGGAGAAAGACTAATGGCTGCTTTTTCATGGGGAAACCATGGAAACCAGAAGGAAGTGAGATGATGTATTTAAGGGGCTAAAAGAAAAACTATCAACCAAGAAAGCCGGTATGGTTATATTAGCCAGTTTAACACAACTAATACTATGATATTGTTGGTAGAATCAAGTGGAATCTTGGTTATTAACTTTTATGCAAATCAATTTCTAGGCACTGAGAATATAGCACATGTAGGAAGATAAAATTTCTGTCTTTAAAGATCTTATACTCTAGCTGGAGAACAGACATTAAACAACTAATAGCCCAATGATTTAATTACAATTATATATACAGTTATATATACATATATATGGAAATATATATGTGTGTGTTTGAGAGGAGAGATTATAAACTGCTAATATGTATAACATAGTCACTAACCTCATCTTGCGTGGCCTATATGGCTTCCTTAAGGAGATGTTTGGACAGAATTGCTAAAGGTGAGTAGAACATGTTAGGTCTCATCTCTGAGCTCCAAGTGTCACATCCAAGAATGTGCCTATCTTGTTCACTAATATAGTCACAGTGCCTGGCCCACAGCTTGTGCCAAATCAATGAGGCTTTAATTCAGATGCCCATAATTCATGGAAGGGTTTTCATATAGCAGTACATAAGAACTGAACTAGCTATAGTTCTAGCTAACTATGAAGAAATGATTCTGAGGTTTACAGTTCACATACAGCTGATAAGGCATATTTAAAGTGTCATGAGAAATACACAAATATTTTTGAAATACCCAGCATAGAAAATGACGTAAACGATACCTTTTTATTAATAGAGTCTAAAACTCATTTATTCTTTCATTAAACTGTCATTTTTGCATGTTTTTAAAATTATGGGCAAGGAAAGTATTGTATGGACATATATGTACATATACATGATATATATTTATTGTATGTATTTTATGTGTATATACATATAAGTATTTTATACATATATATAAAATGTTCTGATAGACAGAAAATCTTATCCATTTTTAAGGAGATTTTTGAACATAAATTTTTTCTTTAATGTTTTCTAAAATTATTCTTAAACATTTTTTATTGTATTGCTTAGCTTGCATAGATTTATATTTGGACAAGTTTATCACTGATAATTACAACTAGAAATGGCCAAGCTGTTGTGTTTATAACAACACATAGATTATTACTAATATAAAGTAACTTTGAATTTTAATGTCTGGCAAATTTTACAAACCAATATGCCAGGCACATCTTTTCATTACTGCCTAAGACTCATTATTATGATTATTTTGTCAGACATCTTGACTGACAAGTTAAATATTACTGCCACACTCATGTGAGTTGTAAGAACATAACAGTGAAGGCGAAAGCTTTTTCTTTGGTTCTAATTAACAGGATATTATCTTACCGTTGTTGTTTTCAAGGTACTACATGCTTTTCGGGTTCAATAAAGTAAATGTGCAATTGGAAATAGCGTGTTTCATTCCTTGTTTAAGCTCTATGGGCAAAGAGGGTTATTTCTTTAGGATGTGCAGTAACTCTTCAGTCAGGACCACATTTTATTCAATCATATGGTCCAGGGATCTAAAGCTATATTCTTATAAATAAATACTCACTGGTCTGCTAAGGTACAGATGGCAGATAGCCACATAGTTCCAATAAAGGAAAAAGTCAAGATTTAGCTTCTGTCTATAGAAAAATATCTATAAGATTATGGTTTATAGAAACATTTCTGTAAAATTATAGTTAATGGAAAATATCCCATTTATGGCCACCATATTATACAGTGTGTACTAAAGAATCACTTTAAAGGAATGATCAATTATTTTATAACCTATATAGTAATGCATCTTGTATTGCATCTTCATTTAGAAATAGTAAGAAAATGTGTGATATTTAATTAACTTCTTTGTTAAATGTAAAATTATCCACACATTCCTAAAAACAGTGAGTAGTATATATATACATATAAATGTTATATACATATATGACTATATATGTTATATATATGCATATATGTGCAATTTATGTATAATTTAAATATATGTATATTTAAGCTCAAAGGGTAGAGTAAAATGGGCCTTAGAGATTTGTTTGTATATTCCTATCATTGTACCCAAAATTGTGGAGAATGGGATTAAATGAATTATCAGTATCACCTGACAAATCATTGCTAAATTTGGGGCTGAAAATCACTTCTTTCCACCCTTTATTGCCATTTTTTTTCATTTTAGTAACAAATTAGTATTTATAGATTATTATAAAATAAAACTATATACCTTTGTGTTTTATTCAGAAGCATAAACATGAACAATGTAACATAAACAATTACTTACTTTTACACCCTCAGTGCCAAGAGATGATTTTGAGGGGCTTTAGCTTTCCATCAGCCATCAGCATCAGTCCTACTCAGTCTGTATGAAACCTAGGTGGTGTTTGCTGTGAAAACACAGTTCAAGACAAGTCACCTAGTGTTCCCTCAGCCCTACCACACACCCATTGCAACTGCATTTCCTGCATGCAAAGGCTGGACAAGTAATTGTTGTTTCTTAAAAGAAAACAAGCTGATCAAATGTGACTCAGCAGGAAAGTGGTTGTTGAATCTGGGTATACCTAGAAATAATCCCATTCAGCTTGCCCTATTTGCTGATGAGGAAACTTGCCTCTTGAATTTCACCTGTCTCCTTGTATATTTCATTGAGATGACGCAATGCTCTCTGTGGTTGCAAGTTAGAATTTTACTTGATTAATTCCTTTTAATAAAACCAGTTTGATCAGCTTTGTAACAAAACAAAAACAAAACACTAAGTTTATATTTCTCCACCTTGGCATGTGGACAGATTGATACAAGGCTCTGAAATCGGTCTAAAACAAATATCATAATATTAGATTTGGTTTACATGTTTGAAACATTATGTGCTTAATACCATGATGTTAATCACATTCAGCTACTACAATAATAACTAATATTTATTGTCAGCCACTGGTCTAAGCATTTTATGTAGACGGTATTTTTTAATCTTCACTAGAACTCTATGAAATCACTTCACAATCATATTTTGAATCTGTCAAACATTGTATTTATTTAGTGCTAAAATAGCTAATTATTAATAAACAAATCAGTAAGTTCTCTTACTATATTAACTGTACATATATTAACTAATTTAATCATGGCAGTAAATACTATCCTTATACATAACTGAGAAATCTGAGGCACAGAAGGGTTAAATAATTTGTCCAAGTTCATTTAGCAAGAAAATGGCAAGTCCAATTTGAACTTAAGCTTCAAATATTAATGTTACAGTTACTGAGGAATATTATATTAGTAAAGTACCCTAGAATTCCATAGTCTGCCATAATCCACAGCCCAGCTACAATATAGTGAAAGAGCATAGAATTGCAATCACAGGGGCTAGTAAGCCTCTGGCTCAATCAGATCCTAATAGAATCATCTTAGGTTAGTGACTTTCCCATATATAACATGGAGATAATTTTGATGAATGAATGAGATTTTCTTTTATGTGAATGAGCCCAGCACAGTCTCAAGCACTTAGTAACTACTTAACAATGATTATTTATGTTAATCAATAATAGACACATTTGTACAAAGGAAATTAAACTATTTGGATGGCCCTCCTAGACTGTTTAGAAGGGAAGATACTGAGGTGAGAGAGGTCATTCACAAAAGGAATATAAGCAATTAGAAGCTATGTTACATTATAAAGAATTGGATGTTGAAGCCATAACTTATCATTTCATACTATCACACAGAACCTATCTAGCACATCAAGAAATGTTCAGTGAATGATTATTGAACTAAACTGAAATCTCACTAACATACATGTGTTTTGTTATGTGTAAAATCTAGTTATTTAAACAAGCAAAGAAAAATGCTACATTTATTTGGTACACATTAGAACAGGTCGTTGGTCAAACAGACTTAAACATACTTAAATTGCTTGAACATACTTAAGGAGGTTTCTCTCCCCTTACAGGCATCAGAAAACATCCCCCAGTCCTCACAGAATCTGGGTTCTGGACACAGGCAGAATCTGAAAGCAGAAGGGTCACTGGAGCAAATGGACAGTGGACGAGTCTTGGACTCTCTGTTATCATCATTACACGATGGTAGTGTGGTCACTGCATTGTCAGAATCAACTCACTCTTACATAATAGCACTCCTTAAGAAATTTCTTTCTGTGGAACCTAAAAAAAAAAAAAAAAGGTATAGATGATCTTATTTGCAAAGCAGAAATAGAGACACAGATGTAGAGAACAAAAGTATGGATACCAAGGGGGAAGGGGGGGTGGGATGAACTGGGAGATGGGGATTGACATATATACACTATTGATACTATGCATAAAATAGGTAACTAATGTGAACCTACCGTATAGCACAGGGAACTCTACTTAATGCTCTGTGGTGACGTAAATGGGAAGGAAAGCCAAAACAGAGGGGATATATGTATACATACAGCTGATTCACTTTGCTGTACAGTAGAAACTAACACAGCATTGTAAAGCAACTATACTCCAATAATTTTTTTTTTTTTTTAAAAAAGAAATTTCTTTCTCCAAATGCCAGGGTAAAAACAGATGTACATAGTCTGTCAGGGAGGAGATAGGAAAAAGGATTTTCCTTCCTTTTCAGCAGCCTATTTTTTCTCCATCCATATATCATTTCACTTCATAGAACAAGAAAAGAAATGAGCAAATGAATTTTAAATTACTAGGTACCTTTTCCTTTCATTTAACCTTTACGAAGTTCCATAGAACCAGTTAATTAACCCAATTTGTGATTGAACTGGTCATGCTGAGCGTCCATGTTAAGTACATTTTGATCCATGATTCTCTCACTAGAAGAGCAATTTGTTGTTCTTGTCCCATAACTAAGAAATTAAACTATATATAAATATATACGAATTTACATTTTTAAATATGTTTAATTTCCCTTTAACATTTTGCTCCTTCTAATTATTATTTTTTTATATATTTTTGTACAAAAAAAGCAACATTTTCTTTTGGTCAAATACATTTTCATTCCATTAGATCTTGCTTATTAGTATTTTTTTCTCAGTGGTTGTTCTGAAATTTTTTTATTATTATGATTACCAAAAAGATCAGCTAGTCCTAGTCCCCCACCCCCATTTGACAGATGAAGATATTTATGTCCATGGAGTTTAAGTGATAATCTGAGGTCCACCAAGTTAGTTGGCTAAATATGTAGGTGAATATGGCAGTGCTGTGATCAGACTTCATACAGTCTCTTTTTTTAAGATAACATTTATGATTGAAATGTATCAAAATGATCACTAAATTATTATACTTTAAATCATGGAATATATCCATTTAAAATATGAATATATAATTTCTTGTAAAATTTACTTTGTGTACATCATATTTTATTTTGAGATTTTTATATTTTTAATCCTCTTAAAAATAACAAGTTGTAATTATCAAGACAAATAAAAGTGAAATATGTTCTCCATAATTAATTCTAAATCATTTGATGTGATTTTACTGAACACTTCTAAAAAAATATACCCCATGATGACTAACAACATTACACAGGGTGTGTGTGTGTATGTGTGTGTGTGTGTATGTGTGTGTATTCTCCAAAGTTAAACAGATAAGAATTGACAAAATTATTTTGAGTGGTACTATTAAAATGTATCCAATCCTCTCCTTGACATTGATTGGATTAACTCCTCAAAAAAATTTTGGCATTTTATAAATAGTCTTATTCGAGCACTCTTGTGTAAGACTTCATAGAAAAATCTTGGGAGAACAGACATGAATATGAGGAAGAAAAATCAGCAATTGTCAACTATAACTTTTTATTGAAGGCAATAGTTGGTATATTTCTAAATGGATTAACATGCAAGGATATTTGCTGAGTTAAATGGCAGAAAAAGAAAAGAAGCTCAAATCCCTCTAGCAGAGTGCATATTATTATTTCAAAGAGGATAATCAGGTGGGGTGATTCATCAGCACTGTGGTCAGAAAACTGTAACAAAAAGCCTACAAGCAAACCACACTATTAGATATAATTTTTCTACTTGGAAAGAATATACACCTTCCACTTGAACTGAATGCTGTAGAGGAATTGAGACATCTGCTCAAGTAGGGAAACTGATGGATGTTTAAAATGGCCTTTAACTGGAAATGGCTATTACGTACTCATTTGGAAAAAGGATGGCAAAGAACACCTGTGATCGGTGCAGAAGTTTAGTCACAGGTATACAAATGAAAATCATCCAAAATGAAAAAAATGTAATATAACATTTAGTTTGGGGATTTCAAAAACTATATTCAGTATTTGTCATCTTCTACCCTAACTGAACAGAGAAAGGTCCACAATTACAATTTTATAGCACGGAATACCCCAGATGATTAATATGTGTATTATGGCAACACAAAATCATTTCCTCCATATCACTTTACCTTATGCTGTAATTATCAACAAGAGGAAGTGAGAATAAGGAGGTAAAGCCTTCTTTAGTGAAGAAGCAGGTAAAGCCCCCTAAAACCATGTGCATTTATCTGAAAACATAGCTTCAAAATTTATAAAGTAAAAATTGATGGAGCTAAAAGAGAATATAGATAAATATACAAACTTAGTTGGACATTTTAATATACCTCCTTAAATACCATATACAGCAAGCAGAAAAAAATCAGTAAATTAGTAAGAATATTGATGATTTAAAAAACACAATCCACTAACTTTAACTTATTGACTTATATGGGAGTCTACAACCAATAACTTTATAATGCACTTTCTTTTTATGTGCTTGTGGACATTTACTGAAATAGATCATATTTTAAACAAGAAAAGTTCAATTAATTATTAATCTATAGTGACAAAAATCATAATAGTGTTTAACCTTGAAGAAAGTTGAGAGGGAAGGGACACAGAGGAGTCTCTAGAATGCTGTAAATATTCTGTTTTCTTATGGATAGTATTTATACAATAGTACACAAATGTATAAATTCATGAATTTGTGCAACTAAAATTTGTGGAATTGTATGTACATTATACCATAATAAAAAATTTTAAAAAACTAATATGTAATAGAAAATTTAAGAATCTAGAATTCTAGCCACACTAAAAGAACTTTTATGCACCAGACCCTGAAGTTTCTCAACCTCTCCCCCATTCTTAGATAGTTATTTATGAAATAAAGAAATGATAAATGATATAAGCTATGTCATTAATTGTAATAATCAAAATTTAAATTTACATATATTTATACTTTATATATATATATATATATATATATATATATGCTTTATTAAGGCACTATCTCTTGACCATCATTTAATTATATGTGTTGTCTATTATACTGGTAGCCCCAATGAATCATACCTCTAGAAATTCCTTTTGATTTGGGCTGAAACTGCAACTTGTTTGAACCAACAGAATGTGGTAGAAATGACATTGGCCTAAGTGGGAATTTCTGGCCTATGCCTAATGAAAGCCTAGTAACTTCTGATTCTGCACACTTGAGAACTCTGATGAGCCAAGAAGGCCAGCATTTCTGTTGAGGAAACCACACGGAGCACACACACAGAGTGACCATGTGAAGGGGGAGAGGTCCTAACCACCTGGAGAGAGAGCAGACCAGCTGTTCCAGGGTCCTAGCTAAGCCCAGTCTCTAGCCAACCCACTACTTGAATCCATCCATTCAATAGGCCACCAGCAATCTGGTCAGCAAAAAACCACCCAGGTGAATCTAGCCCAGATTGTAAATTTATGAGCAAATAAAATAATTGGTTTTTAAACCACTAAGTTTTAGGGTGGTTTGTTATTCAGGAATAGATAACCAAAACAATATATCATTAATTTAGCTTGGGGGTTGATATTAAGTATGATAATTAGCAGAACTGAAATGGAATGGGCACTGGGGTTGTCACCAGAGTGACGTTTTTGTTCACCTCAAGTAAGAGTGATGAAGCGTATAATGGATTTTGAGTCTTGTAAAATCTAGCCTGAATTTCTATCAAAAGAATTCTCTTTATCTTAATTGGAGTTGAGTTAGTATTATGTTTGCAAAATAGCGACGGGGGAGGCCTACTGACCTAGCTTTTGTATAGGAAATCAAACTGTGAATCTTAATTTCATAGGCATTGAAGAAGTGCCTGGCTTGTGTGTTTGAATCCACAGGTTAGCATATTTAAAGACTTTTCATATTGTCTTATTAGGATACTTTAAAAAGAAAGTACAACAATGTGTATTCCACAGAGGAGAATGTTTATTTTAATTGCTTGGAAAATCGAGGGGGAAAAAAGTCTCAAACTGTATAAAGAGGAAATAGTATAGGTTTGCCAGATAAAATATAATGCACCCAGTTAAATTTAACTTTCAGATAAATAATGAGCAATTTTCTTACTCTGAGTATGTCCTGTACAATATTTGGAATATCCTTATACTAAAAATGCGTTCTGTGTTTTATATAAAATTCAAATTTAACTATCATCTAGTATTTTTATTTGCTAAATCTGGCAACCTTACAATAGTAGTAAAGTCAATGTTGGTTGGCAGGAGGAAGAATGGGACTGTAGGGAGGGTGATATAGGTCATAGAGGAGGAATCCGAAAGGTGGGAAATGATTAGAGCAAAGGAGTTTGAGAAGAGAGGAAGATAGTAGAGAATCATTGTTTTAGAAGTGGGAAAATAAGCATGTTAACAAAGCATAATAATATTGTAGGTAGGTGTAAAATGTGTGGTCAGGGATGTATAAAAATATCACTCCATTATTTTCTATAACAACCTCAACTTCTTGTGTTCCCCAGCTGATGGGGAGTGAAGGCTTGACAGTTCATGGTATCTCATTTCTTCCCCCAGCTTAACATTTCTTTTTCGATGACTCAGTCTATTCTGAGAAAATGTTTAATCTTTCAGATGCTACTTCTTCCCCTTCACCCTCCTCCTCGGGATAGTGCTTGGATGGGATATGAGGAGCTGATAGCGATGGGGGAGGGGAGCACACTGGCCTTGAGCTGAAACGCCTATTTCCACATGGGTCTGCATTTCCACATTGGTCCCTAATGTGACCAAATGTGCAGGTGATGTAAGGAACCCTACATGGAGAAGAACATGGCACCCACTGCAGCTGAGGGCTGACCCTGCTACTACTGGCTACCACCTCCTGCTTACCCACTCACACTGAGAGCTTCTCTTAGACACCTATCCCCTGTATGAAAGGTGCTAAAACCAAAATTTGTATACTTTCACATTTCAAAGAGAAAGATTCATCAAAAAGCTTGTGAAAAATAATTTATATGTAGGTTCACTTTTGAAAAATAGTCAAGACTTTGAGTGGAATTATTTTGTGTTCTTTATTTGAAGAACATAACACTTATATGAAGTTGGCAAAGATCAAATATTTATGAAAAAACAGGTAATTTTTTAGTATCTACTGACAGATGGCCTCTGTAGATTCCATATTTACTATCTGTGCTTTGTTCCCACCAATCTTCTTCATTCCATATAAACTTAGTGTTTACCTGGTGGTATATCAACAGTTCATGAGTTTGATTTTAAATAAGAATCCCTGTGTTGTAGCATACTGAGACATTTTTCTCTTTTTAAAATGTAATCATTACCCAAAATCAATATCACTATTCTCTTTTTTATTTTTTGGAGCTTTTTTTTTTTTTTAACATCTTTATTGGAGTATAATTGCTTTACAATACTGTGTTACTTTCTGCTTTATAACAAAATGAATCAGCTATACATACACATATATCCCCATATCTCCTCCCTCTTGTGTCTCCCTCCCACCCTCCCTATCCCACCCCTCTAGGTGGTCACAAAGCACCAAGCTGATCTCCCTGTGCTATGTGGCTGCTTCCCACTAGCTATGTATTTTACATTTGGTAGTGTATATATGTCCATGCCACTCTCTCACTTCGTCCCAGCTCACCCTTTCTCCTCTCCATGTCCTCAAGTCCATTCTCTACGTCGTCTGTGTCTTTATTCCCACCTTGCCCGTAGGTTCTTCAGAACCATTTTCTTTTTTAGATTCCATATATATGTGTTAGCATACATTATTTCACTATTCTCTTTAAAGGCTAAGTTTTTATGTTCAGAGAAAGTTGATGCTTTACTTGTTCAGAAAAAAGAGCTGTTCCTTTTGAAACATTAAAAAAAAAACACAAGGGCTTCCCTGGTGGCGCAGCGGTTGAGAGTCCACCTGCCAATGCAGGGGACACGGGTTCATGCCCCGGTTCGGGAAGATCCCACGTGCCGCGGAGCTGCTGGGCCCGTGAGCCATGGCTGCTGGGCCTGCGCGTCCAGAGCCTGTGCTCAGCAACAGGAGAGGCCACAACAGTGAGAGGCCCGTGTACCACAAAAAAAACAAAACAAAACAAGAACCCACAAATACCTTAAGTATGCATTAGAAAGTATCAATGCTGAAGGGAGATCTGGCAGCTATACATTTTATATAATATAGCCTTACTCCCCACACACACCTCTGGCAACCACCAATCTGTTGTCTGTATCTATGAGCTTGTTTTTTGTTTGTTCGTTTGCTTTAGATTTCACATATAAGAGAGATCATATGATAGTTGTCTTTTTCTGTCTGACATATTCACTTGGACTAATGCCCTCAAAGTCCATCCATATTGTCTCAAATGGCAAGATTTCATTCTTTTTTATGGCTGAATAATAGTCCATTATGTATATATATGATATGACATATGTATCTCACATTTATTCATTCATTTTTAGATAGATCCTTAGGTTGCTTCCATATATCAGCTATTGTAAATAATGTTGCAATGAGCATACGGGTGCACATATCTTTTAGAAACTGTTTTCATTTTCTTTGGATAAATAACTAGAAATGGAGTTTCTGGATCATATGATAGTTCTATTTTTAACTATTTGAGGAATCTCCATACTGTTTTTCATAGTGACTGCACTAATTTACATTCCCATGAACAGTGCACAAGGACTCCTTTTTCTCTACATCCTTGCCAATACTTCATATTTCCAGTCTTTTTGATAATAACCATTCTAACAGGTGTGAGGTGATAACTCATTATGATTTGATTTGTATTTCCCTGATGATTAATGATGTAGAGCATCTTTTTTGTACCTATTGGCCATCTGTATGTCTTCTTTAAAAAAAAAAAGTCTACTCAGATCTTCTGCCCATTTTTTAATTGGGTTGTTTATTTATTTATGTATTTATTTTACTACTGAGTTTTATGAGTTCTTTACATATTTTGGATATTAGCCTCTTATTAGATTTAGCAGGTTGCCTTTTCATTTCGTTGATGGTTTCCTTTGTTTTGCAGATGCTTTTTAGTTTGATATACTCCCACTTATTTATTTTTGCTTTTGTTGCTTTTGGTGCCAGATTAAAACAAAAATTATTGCCAAGACCTATGTCAAGGAGATTACCACCTATTATGTCTTCTAGGAGTTCTATTATTTCTGATCTTAAGTTCAAGTATTTAATTCATTTTGAGTTAATTTTTGTGTATGTTGTAAAACAGTGGGCCAGTTTCATTCTTTTGTTAGTGGCAGTTCAATTTTTCCAACACAATTTATTGAAGAGACTGTTCTTTCCCTGTTTTATATTCTTGGCTCCTTTGCATAATTTTATTTACAATTTATGCATAGATTTGAATCTGGGGTCTCCATTTGGTTCCGTTGATCTACATGTCTGTATTTATGCCAACCATACTGTTTTAATAGCTTTGTAATATAGTTTGAAATTAAGGAACATAATACCTCCAGCATTGTTTTTCTTTCTCAAGATTGCTTTGACTATTTGGGGTCTTTTGTGGTTCTGTATAAATTTTAGTATGGTTCAATAACTGTGAAAAATACCATTGGAATTTTGATAGGGATTGTACTGATTCTATATATTGCTTTGGGCAGTATTAGCATTTAAAAACATTAATTCTTCCAAGCCGTGAGCATGAAATATCTTTTCATTTATTTGTGTCTTCTTCAGTTTATTCTCTTAATGTCTTGTAGTTTTAAATATACAAGTCTTTCACCACCTTGGTTAACTTTTTTCCTATTGTATTCTTTTTGATGCAATTGTAAATGGGATTTTAAAAAAATATCTGTTTTTGACAATCAGTGCATAGAAATGCAGCAGATTTTTGTGTATTGATTTTGAATCCTAAAACTTTACTGAATTTGTTTATTAATTCTAATAGATTTTTGATGGAGTCTTTAGGGTTTTCTATATATAATATAGTTTCAGACATATTGTGCCATTCCCTTCTGGCCTGCAAAGTTTCTGCTGAAAAATCTGCTTCTAGGTTTCACTTACTCTCTCTTCTCCTTCTGGGAACTCTATGATGCTAATGTTAGTTCATTTGATGTTGTCCCATAAGTTCCTTAAGCTAGCTTTAATTTTTTTCAGTCTTTTTTTTCTTTTTCCTGCTCTTCTTGGTAGAGTTCCACTGCCTTGTCTTCGAGTTGACTGATTCTTGCTCCTGTTTCATCTAGTCTGCTGTTGAATAACTCTAGTGTATTCTTCAGTTCAATTATTGTATTCTTCAGCAAATTCTGTGAAGAATATTGCATTATTCTGTATTGTAATATTGCATGATTCTGCGAATCCTATTTGAAGCTTTCTTATGTTTTCCATCTCTTTGTTGAAGTTCTCAGTCTGTTCATCCATTCTTCTCCACAGTTTAGTGAATATCTTAATTATCATTACTTTAAACTCTTTATCAGGTAAATCATTTCACTAAGATTTTTCTTCTGGGGTTTCATCTTGTTCTTTTATTGGGAACATATTCTTTTGTTTCTTTGTTTTATGTAACTCTCTGTATTGGTTTTTATACAGTACATGAAAATCACCTCTCCCAGTCTTGAAGGAGTGGCCTTGTATAGGAGATAAATTTGTTATTCAACCTGTCCTCAGCTCCTGGTTGTCTCTTATACCTCTGTGATTGTTCTAATAGTCTATTATATGTTAATAACTCCTAGTAGTTGGGGATGTGCCAAGACCTATCAGTTTCTCAAAAGGGAGAATCTCAGCACCTAGATTCAGGCTGATTAGAAGTCAGACCGACAGGCAGCATCTTTTAAAGTATGCAAATATATGCAGACCAAATACATAAGGCAATCTGGAGGTGTCCCCTGAGCAGTAATCTCAGAAATCAGGGATCCAGATGATAAGCTTTTTTCTGGGTGATACCCATGAGCTGGAGCATGGCAGAGAGAGAGTACCAAGATGGTATCCAAAGCTGATGTTCCTTAAGAGCAGCTTCAGATCAGTAGAAGACTAGATGTGTGCCTAACCTGAAGCCTGCCTCTCAGGTCAAAGCTCCTGACTCCAAAAACGTCTCCTTCACATAAAGACTGGGGAGTGCACCCACTGTCTTTGCAGTGCTCTGTGGGTGGTAGCCTGCCAAGAACGGTCTCTCCATTTGCCACAGTAAGTACATATTTGAAATTTAGTAATGCAATTTAGTTGTGAAATTTAATGCAACTAATGAAATTTAGTTGTGAGTCTACACAAAATATGAAAGAATTTTAATGTTGAAAGCTGAATTATTTTTCAGATTTTATATAATTAAAATGTGTTTTCTTATTTGGTAGTGAGCTTGTATTCTAGCTAAAGAGCTGCATCTGTGGGCTGCCAGAGTTACTCTTTGCACGCTTTCAGGTTATTTGATTAAGTTACTATATACCTAAAAATTATTTCCACAGAGTGATTAAAAAGTAGGCAGAGTAATGTTCATTATATTATTCTCAGAACAAGAATTACAAAAAAAAAATTGTTGAGATTTTGATATACTGCTATTTTTGTAGCAACATTTGACTCAGGAAACAAAATGAAATCAGTTAGAACCGTAGATTACTTAAGAATAATATTACTAATTTTTAATGGATTTCAAAGGACTTTTTAATGAATCATAACATTTGATCCTTATAGCAGCCCTATACTAGAAAAAGAGCAAGAATTTCCCCTCTTTCATCTCTGAGGTGATTAAACCTCAACTTTATACTCTGTTCTCTGCCTAGTGTTCTAGAGCTACTTTCATTTTTCTAATTATTGTGGGTTTAATGTGTCTAAATTTATATTCTTTATTGTCCAAAATTTCCACCTGTAATATATTGAGAACAAGAGCTATACTTAATTTATCAGTTCTAGTTTCCAACAATACGTGTTTGGTGAATGTGAGTTTCAACTTTAAGGTTTTAAGGTTAAAATGACCTTATTATAGAAATTGAAAATGAAAGTTAGAAATCATCTCCTGTTTTGTCTTCAGTTGGGAAAGAAAAACACACTAACAGCATATGTTTCACAGAGTATTCTTTTCAAATATATAATAGCAATCACACTATACAGTGCACATAAATTACTAGCACAGACAGAACCAACAGCCAGAAGTCACATCTGGTAAATGGTGAAACAACAGTTTTGTCTTTCAAATCAAGACTAAACTCTGTAGAGGGAAAACTTATTTTGTGATAAACAGTCTTAAAGTATTATGCAATTGACAAAATTTACTATGCATTTATGGTATTATGAATTTACTGTATTTGGGTTTGTTCAAATAATTTTACATATCTGGTAGAAATTGTATCTTATGTGATGATTTAATCTAACCACAGCTGCAGCAATATAAATTACACTTAAGACTATGCAGATTGATTATAATCAGTTGTAATCATGTCTTATAATTACATTGCATTCTAGAGACAGAGGTTGTTTAAGCCTACTCAGCACTGAGCTATATAAAGATTTTTTGTTACTTCTGACAGTCTCAGTTAATGTTCAAAATTGCCTGCAAACAATAAATTTTATTAAATTTATTATCCAGGCATCAAATAAGTTTCATAATTTATCAACAGAAGTTGAAATGGAATTGCAAGTGAGTCTAGAGCTTATTAACTACCATTTACACCCAAAATACCTTCTTAAAAACATTCATAATCCAGGTTATGAGTTACATTGATGTATCAGTTTTTCAGGTACATTGCATTTCAAACTATGTACATTACCTAAAAAATAATCAGGTGAGAAGTTGGGGAGTATGGGAAGGTATAGATAAAACAAAATTGGCAGAATATTGATAACTTATTATTAATAAATAGGGTAGGGTAATGGGTACAGAGGTGCATTATAAAATTATGTTTAATGTGTATATGCTTGACATTTCCATGATGAAAAGTTTATATATATATATATATATATATATACATACATATATATATATATATAAACTTTTCCTATAATAAAACTGAACCAACATTACATATAAGCATGTTATATCGATATGCAGTAATGACAAAAGTATTCTTTAACATTTATGTACCTAAGTTGCTGGGTTTATTGCTTAGAGAAACACTTTACCTTTAAATTCTCCAAATCCTAATGAACTAATTTTGAACACTTTTTATAGTATTTTGCCTAAAGTTAAAGCTCCTGTTCTCTCCTTTTAACCTAACTTCCCCCATCCCCTCTTATCACGATGCCCATTTTTCACCTGCATTCTCAGTAAGCCGTAGTCAGCAGTCATGCGGCAAGCACTGTGCTGCTCTATCATCGATGTCTTATTATTAAAGATGATTATGCTTTATACACTTAACTACAACTCCCACAAGAAACACATTAATATTATTAACAAGTTACACAGAATTGTCAGGTAAGGCTCATTCTGATTAGAATTCTACCTGTATTAGAGTAATAGAAAAATTGAAAGGTAACTTTTAGATTGAGATTTTAGGTTACTTATGAAATAAATTTCTTTAGATTTTGACAACTTACTTAACCTTCTTAGATTTCCTGTTTTTACTTTGTGTATCAGAGTATGTATACCTGCATGGTAAAAGTTTGTTCTGGCAAATGAATATGGGTCAAATATATGTTGTCTCTGATTTTCCATCCACATTTACTATCTAATCTTTTATACACATGAATGAGGAGTGGACTATGGTTTGCCAATTCCTTTCTGGAACCAAAAAGGTAGTGCTGATCTAGAGCAGTCTCATTAATATTAACATTTTTACACTTCTTTAGACTTCCTCTCATTGCTTATAAAACAGGACACCAATAGGTCTTTTTCTTTTTTTTTTTCGGTACGTGGGCCTCTCACTGTTGTGGCCTCTCCCGTTGTGGAGCACAGACTCCGGTCGTGCAGGCTCAGCGGCCATGGCTCACGGGCCCAGCTGCTCCACGGCATAGTGGGATCTTCCTGGACCGGGGCACGAACCCGCGTCCCCTGCATTGGAAGGTGGACTCTCAACCACTGTGCCGCCAGGGAAGCCCAGGTCTTTTTGTTGATTTGGTGTTTTAGCTAAGGTTTTAACACTGAAAACAATCAATTTCAAATGCCCACATATTCGAAAGAGAAAACTAGAATTCCTGTACCCTGGGACCCTAAGATATGGCCTCAAACTAATTTGTCACCATAGTGTCTCATCCCCCTTTACCTTATATGAAGGAGGCCAGATTTATCAGGGCAGAGAAGACTGGACATGCAGAGGGTCACCAGAGAGCTGTGTGCTTCTCCATACTCTTCTTATGGTAGAGAAGAGAGGAACTCCACTTCCCACTCTGAGTCATGGAAAGGGAACTTCAAGAGTTTGTGGATCAAAGAGAATGGATGGCTGACACATGACTGGAAAAATACGTAAGGGAGAGGAGGTTGTAATATTTGGCTGTGATGATAGATGGGATGGCAGGGAAAACCAGGTACATAGTCACAGAAAGGATGCATGTTTTCTCTAGGATACCATAGAAACCAAAGAAGATGGGCACATGGGAGGAATCTTGAGAAGACCCAACCAAGAAAAATGTCCTCAGCATAAGTAATTGGTGTGGTGAAAGGTTTGATAGGAAATTGATATGTAACAAGTGACTATGTCACTCAGCTACTCAGACTTTGAGAAGTCCTCAAGAGGGGAAAAGTAGGGCTGATCCTTGAAAAAACTAATAAAAGCTTTACTAAAGGAAAACACCAACATTTGGGGATCTGCCATTCCAAGAGTCCCATTATCATGTTACAGCAGCACCTACTGCAACAGATTTCCCCATTTCACCCAGGGCATGTCCCATCAGGAGAGGAGGTAGGGTGGGAAGAGGAAAGAAAGCAACTTTCTTCTCCACTGTTGTTTTCCATAACCTAGCTGAAGCCTGAACTGTAAGGGTAAATGGCCTGGGTAACGGTTGAGTGGAGAAGGAAGGGAGAATTTAAACTTGAAGTGAGTCTGGTGATTCCTGACAATTCTGTAATGCAGGGCTGTGCTTACAGCACAATTATCAATTGACAGCACTGTAAGAGTAGTCATCCCCTTGACTCTAAAAATAGGAAAAAAAAATTCTTTTTTTTTTCTCCTACAAGGAAGTTTTCTTCCAGGATGAATTGGTGATCTTTTGAGACTTGTGAAGGAATAAATAATCATGTCAAGAAAAAGGATATTTGGAAGAACGATGCATGGCAATAGAAGGGAGACCCAGTTCAGATGTTTATTATGACCATAATGAGTTGTTTCCTCATGTCTTCTCATAATTGTTTAAATGACCAGGAAGAATACACTCCCCCAATTTAAATTATATTAAAGTAAAATAAAGAAAAAGAAAATCTCAAGGTTACAAAACAAACTCAACCACCAATTAGATCTCCTTCATACACATCTGCTCCAGATAACTGATCCTTATAAATTCCTTAGAGATAAAATAAGAGTAATAATTTTGAGGTGTGACTCTGGAGTTCTTGTGATTATAGAAATGTGGCAGGTAGATGCTGAATTGCTAGAGCTAGTAAAAAAGCCTCTATCTGTATAATATATTTTTTGAAAGAATTAAACCAAGAGGAGCTAAGAAAAATGAGAGCACATTTTGAAAATACAGTATAAAATCTGAGGTTATATTCATCATGCTTCAGTATATTTTAACTGAATTGATCAATCACTAACCTGTTACATGTCAGTCATAAAGTGTTTTTTAAACCCCTTTTGTAACAGATTTCTTGACTGCCTTTCTTGACTGTCTCAACTATCAAAAACAGAAATCACCAAGTCACAGAAAAAAAGATGAGACAATGAAATTTTGACATTAAACTAGATTGGACGATCTAAAGACTGAAAATGGGACTGTCTGTAACAGATTCAATTAATATGTAAAATTTGGCATCTGCTGTAGGTGTCATTAGTGGTGGGGAAATCAGGCTCAGGGAATTTTAGATCTTATTGATATTAGCTTGTTTATAAACCAGATGTGCACCCTAATTTATTTAGATAACAACAGAGATCTTTATAGAAAATAAAGCACTTTAAAACTGATCCAAGAATATGTTAATGATTAGAGAATCACTTATTCAATTATTTTTATTAGATAACTATTTGTTGAAAATAAAAACATGTAAAGGAGAACACTTACGAAGAATGTGGTCTCTGCCTTCAAGAGACTTGCAATTAGCAATCTAAGATGAGCAAACAAAAACTTCTAATACAAGGCAGACATTTGCAAGTATTCATATATCATCAAATTTAATTGCATAGCTATCCTGTCTAGAGAGAAATTTGTGGTTGAGCTCCCATCAGAAACCTGGACTTACAGCTTTTCAGCAAAGGAAACAGGAAAAGGCTTGCAGCTTCAAGTGGTTACTCATTGGCTGGTGCTGTTATAGCTTAGACCTTTTCCTGGGCCACGGTCTATTTACTGAAAGGAATTTTTCCATTTTTCTTTTCTTTTTTTTTATTTTTTTGCTTTTGTTGGGGCTGTTGTTTGGGCTTTTAAATTTTTTTTTTTTTTTTTTTTTTTTGCAGTACGCGTGCCTCTCACCGCTGTGACCTCTCCTGCCGCAGAGCACAGGCTCCGGACGTGCAGGCCCAGCGGCCACGGTCCACCGGCCCAGCCGCTCCGCGGCATGCGGGACCCTCCCGGACCGGGGCATGAACCCGTGTCCCCTGCATCGGCAGGCGGACTCCCAACCACTGCGCCACCAGGGAAGCCCTGGGCTTTTAAATTTATCATCATCATTATTATGATTATGATTATGATTTTATATAGGGGTGACAAGTACGGTCCAAGTCACATGTCAATTCTAACTGGCTAGTAGTAGTTGCCTGCAGAGCTGTATAATATTATGCTGAAGTCCATCAGGAAGGAATGCTGGCTCCATTAGAAGTGCCCAAGAAAGGGGAACAGCAGCCCACAATACACAGCTCTGGTCTTGGCCTAATTGCATGATAAAATAACACTATCCCAAGTGTCTTGAAATAGAGACCACATTCAGATGTGGAACAGGTTATTGCAAATAAAACATTTTCAAATTAATGGCTTAGGCAGTTAAGGTTGCTGGAGTCCACATTTTTGAAAAAAACACAACTTAGTTTTTGGTAAGCAATATATGAGTATTTGAAATTTTAAGAACCACCGTTATATAACATCCTAGAAATTATTTTAAAACTTATCACAGATTTACTAAGTTTCTTACTGAAACTGTCTCACTGCTTCCAAACAAATATCTTCTTGAAAGATCTGGAAGCAGAGCACCAGTCATATATCATGTATGGCTAACACCATCTAAAACAGTCATTTGCTGTTTCTGTGCATTGTTTTATGAATTGAAATGTATATACTACATGAAAACATCTTTAAACGTATCAAAATGTATAAATATAGACAAATATTAAAAGTCACTTTATTTTAATAAATTATAAAATCTCAAGTATTCCAGAAGTTAAAAAATCACTTATGAGTGAAATGAGGCAAAATTACGTTTTTGTCTTTTCATTCTCATAAAAGTTCACTTGGAGATTAAAATTTCACTAGAAAGAGGCAACGGAGATTAAGTTCGAAGGATAAATTTAAGTTTCTCTAACTACATTGTAACAGTACCACATAAAACTCTTAATCAGTATGTGTCACCAGACTATTTGAGTTCCAATCCCTGCTCTGCTATTTCTTGGTTGAGGGATCTCAGATGCTTTAACTGTCCTCTCCAAGCTTTAGTTTCCTTAGCCCTAAAATGTAGATTCTAATACCTCATATAGTTGTATAAGGGTTAAGTGGTTACATATCTAAAGGGTTCAGACTCAGTGCCTGGTACATAAAGTACATAACAGGGGCTTTATTAAAGTTAGATATTATTGTTAAAATCTCTGCTAGGAGAATAACAAAGGTGCATGGGTAGACACATGGTAATGCGGTGAACAATCACTTAATATTCAGCATGCTTAAATAAACCATATATATTCACTCCTCAATCTATAAACTATTCCTAGTTTTTTATAAAAATCTTGCAGAAAGGAAAAGGAACCTGAATTTAATATTTTACCATGTAAGTATATGCAGTGCTATTATATCTGTGCCAGAATTGTCACATTCCAAAACATCTATTCGAGAGGTGTTGGCAAGTGAGAACTATGGTGAGATGGGCATGAATGAATATGGCTGTGGGTTAGACAGTCCCTGTAGAATACAAACAGAAGGTAATGCAATTCTGTTTTTAAAGATATTTTCATATTATTGATTTTTATCTGATAATTTAATTATGGGTACGATTTATTGTAAGGGTTTGCATCTTGTTCTAGATATTTGTCCCTGCTTGGCATTTCATTATGTTGCTGTGACTCTTTGTACTAGTCACTGGTAACTGATTATGACATTTTCAGGCCAATTCTGTTCCTAGCAATGGTAGAAAAAGCTTTGTCCTGTGCTGCGGGCTTAGATGACATTGTACATAGAAAATGTTCTTTTGCTGCAGTGTTGGACCAATGGTAGTAAGCTATCAGTGACCCAAAGCTATCTCATCTCTCTTGTTCCTTTAACGTTGGTCTTATAGGCAGTGTGGGATACTCATAGGAACATGAGTTCTGGCATTAGGCAGCCCTTGGTTAGAATCCCAGCTGGGTAGATATTCTGCTCTCTCATTCTGAAAGAGTGAGGTACTGAAACTATGTAAGACTCCTTTTCCTTATCTGACTGGTCAAGGGGGATTCAATACAGAGATGTGCTAAGATCTGAGAAAGAACTATCTGATTTCGTTTTTTCACAGCAGTCCTAGGAAATGGTTCTGGCTAAGATAGATAATTCACTGTCTTCAAATGGGCTCAGACTGATTCACTTAAACTGAAGTGGAAAACTGAAGTAATTCTTGCCATTCAAGCAGAGAAAACACTTAGTCTCAACTATTTAAATATTTCAGGCAAAAGAGTTTCTTGGATTTGAATTATGAATGGTTGTTGCCCTGTGCTCCACTTTACCTCACATGGGTAAACACAGCCCAAGTTTGCAGCAGCGATTTTAATGGGCTTAGTCAGGCTAAAACCCTAATGAAATGGTTGCAAGATGAAAAGCCAATAACATTTTAACTCCAAGCCAGTGCATTAAGAGAACTGAAAAATCACCTGGGAAAGATCAGTAGAACAATTAGATGGACAGAAAAATGCTACTAATTGCTAATGATCAGCTGAAATATATGTGGATGCTAGGGATGTTAGTGTACAGGTGTGGGATTACACTTGACATTTGTCTTAGATTTAATGTCTGACATTTGTGTATCTTCCAATTAAAAGAGAATAATGATAATTATATAAGAAAGAATCTGAGGCTTTGAAATTTTACTACATTCCTTACATACGATAAACTTCACTACTTTGACATTTAGCTATTTTTTTTTTCTTCTGGCTCTACAAAACATGTATCAGCAGAAACTCATGAACTTTATTGTATTCCTGCCAATTTGGGGGAATGAATAGTCTAGGCAAAATATGAATACCTATAATAATAGCTCTATGTTTTAAACCCACACACAGGCTAATGTGCAGGCAGTATTCACTAATGCATCTCTACTGGATGTTCCACACCAGTATCCGTTCTAATTGGTCAATACTATTGTCTCATTGATTGGTGTCTACAGGGTACCAGTTGGTAAAACTCCAAATATCACCCTGGTTCATAAGTATAATAATAAAATCTCTCTTTTGCTGGTATTTATAGCCAAGATTAAGGGTTTGGGAATGGTTTAAAATATGAGGATCAAAAGCTCTTCTCATAAGGAAGAAAATCATTTATACGAAATGATATGATAAACTCATTAAAGTGAGAATTTTTAGATGTTATTGATGAATTATTGGTTTGGATTTTTTCTATGAATACAATTTAATTAATCATCTAAACATTTTAAATCAAATAAATTTTCATTTAAAATATCTGCATAATGTGGTTTACTAATGAAGTTATTTTAACTTGATTGTTTAACAATTTAGGTTGTAAGAATGCATGCAACTGTAGTACAAACTTAAATATTTCCATCTTTCTGGGTTAATTCTTTTAGTAACTAGTATCTTTTCTTTCTCATACATTTTTTCTCTGATTTTTATTATGTATGTCCACTAAAATACATTTAAGAAATCTCATTGACTAAAATTAGGAAAAAATAGTAAGAAGGTACTAATTTGATCTATTAACTCTAAAATGCAAACATCTTTTTTTTAGAAAAATGTATTTGAGAAAAGAAGTTGTCTCTCATTTCCCAATGGAAATATTATTCTTTTACTATTTGTTGATAATTCATTCTCAATCTAGGTTTATGTACAGCTGTAAGCTAAAATGCTTCTGAGACAGATCAGAAAATTTTACTGATTTATGCCAAATAATTGGTTGAGAAATTAAAAAATACAATTCAGCGATGTTTTGAAGTAGAAATCCATGTCACTAGAGCAGCTAGGGAGCTACTCTTTGGTCTTAGAACGGAGGAGGAGGAAGTAGTCCAAATCCAAGTGGCTAGTGAAGATGTAGAAGGACACTTCATCCATAGTATCCACTGGCAGCTGCCAAGCTTGGTTGTAACCATATTTATTCAATGATGAGGTAAATACATACATGGGATGTCGGTGGGTGGTGGTAGATGAGTACACATGTAACTACACTAAAATTTGCAAGTCACCTGTTAGGTACTTACGTTCTAAACAACATGTGATAGATTTTATACTCCTTAACTTATGTGAGCCTATGAAGTAAATATCATTAGTCCCATTTTCAAGATAAGAAAACTAAGATTCAAGAAGGTTAAATTGGTTTCCCAAAGGCAAAAGCTGATAAGTGGCAAAGACAACATTCATTTGAGGTGTGTCTGGCTCCAAAGCATATGTTCTTAATCACTGCTTTAATGCACTGAAGAATCTGAAAATATCTCTATAATCATTTTTCTGCAAAAAAAAAAAAAGTAATACTAATTCAGAAACACCCTCCCAGAAATGCAAATAAAACTACAATGAGGTATTACCTCACACTGGTCAGAATGGCTATCATCAAAAAGTCTACAATAATAAATGCTGGGGCTTCCCTGGTGGCGCAGTGGTTGAGAGTCCGCCTGCCGATGCAGGGGACACAGGTTCGTGCACCGGTCCGGGAGGATCCCACATGCCGCGGAGCGGCTGGGCCCGTGAGTCATGGCCGCTGAGCCTGTGTGTCCAGAGCCTGTGCTCCGCAACGGGAGAGGCCACAACAGTGAGAGGCCCGCGTACCGCAAAGGAAAAAAAAAAAAAATGCTGAAGAGGGTGTGGAAAAATGGGAACCCTTGTACACTGTTAGTAGGAAAGTAAACTGGTGCAGCCACTATAGAAAATAGTATGGAGGTTCCTTAAGAAACTAAAAATAGAGTTACCATATGACTCAGCAATCCTACTCCTAGGCATATATCTGGAAAAGACAAAAAATTCTAATTGAAAAAGTTACATGTACCCCAATGTTTATAGTAGCATTATTTACAATAGCCAAGACATGGAAGCAACCTAAATAGCCATCCACAGATAAATGGATAAAGAAAATGTGGCATATATATATATATATATATATATATATATATATATATGTAGAGAGAGAGAGAGAGAGAGAGAGAGAGAGACAGATAGATAGATAGGTCAATACAATGGAATATTACTCAGCCATGAAAAAGAATGAAATGTCATTTGCAGCAATATGGATGCTGCTGTGAAGTAAGTCAGACAGAAAAAGACAAATATCATATGATGTCACTTATATAGGGAATCTAAAAAATGATACAAATAAACTTATCTACAAAACAGAAATAGACTCGCAGACATAGAAAACAAACTTATGGTTACCCATGGAGAAAGGGGAGGGGGAGGGGGAGGCGGAGGGATATATTAGGAATTTGGGATTAACAGATTCACACTACTATGTATAAAATAGATAAACAACAAGGACCTGCTGTACAGCACAAGGAACTGTATTTGATATCTTGTAATAACCTATAATGGAAAAGAATCTGAAAAAGAATATATATACATATAACAATCACTTTGCTGTATACCTGAAACATTGTATATCAACTATACTTTAATTTTTAAAAAGCCAGAAACATCCTCCTGATGTTTTTTAAAGTATGAAACAGATAATCCATTTTTTAGGTGAACAGGGATTCAAAAAAAGGAAAGAGGTTAATGTGGAGACAGATATATCAACTAAAGAATGCAAAGAAATTCAATGAAATATGATAATTAAAATCTGCATTGCAGTTAATAAGGAGCGGAATATATGCTATGGGAAATGAAATCAATATGTTGATTCAGTTTTAAATTATGTCCAAAAAAGTCCCAAATGTGATGTTAAGCCCAATTTTAGCCATTTTTCCCAGGTCCAACTTAATTTTCTCCTTTGTCCCTCACTCAGATTAAATTTGTTTAACTAGATCAGGGTTTCTCAATCTTGGCACCATTGACATTTTAGGCTAGTTCATTCTTTGGATGTGTGACCACATCCCTGACCTCTATCCACTAGATACCAGTAGCACTGTCCTTTCATCTTCTGCCAGTTGTGATAAACAAAAATGTCTCCAGAATCACCAAATATCCCCTAGGGGGCAAAATTGCCAAGGTTGAAAACCACTGGATTTCAAATTTCTACAATGAAATTTTATCTTTTGTTTTTAGTTTGATTCACTTTGCTTCACTGACAAAAATTTACGGAATTAAACTTACTTACCCCATGATAAATATTCACTACAAAACGCACAGAGGAAACAAAAGAAAATTTATTTTTTTTTAACACAGTCAAGAATTTCCCTACACATTCTGTGGTTTGCATAGCTGTCATATTCCAACTGTTTCCTGTATAACACTGAAAATTCATGTACTTAAGGAACAGAGAAACAGAAAAATTTTGAGTAAGCTAATGCAGTGGGTATAATGAGTAAGCTAATGTAGAAATTTTATGATAACAAATGGTACTAAAAAGTTACTCTGACATATAATTCTTATTCAGAAATATTTGTTTCATTGGGTTCTGGTGGGAGTAGAAGACTACATACAGCGACATTTCTAAAGTTATCAACATAATCACTACATATATGATGAGTCCACCTTTCTATATGGTTGTAATGGTATTTTCCATATTCTTTGTGGAAAAACTTTATACTTGGGACAAAGTGACATGGTGAATGACATTCTCTATGCCTAAATTACTTTAAATTCAAAAAATTATCTTAGTTTACTATTGCTTCTGAAGTGAATTCCTCCAGAATACGGGTCCCAAATATAGTAAACATATAACAAACACCTCCCATCTTCCCTTCTCCTCTCCGCTATGTTAAACTTTTTTGCTACTCCATGTCTTGGTAGATTCATCTCTTGCTCTGATTTCTCTGGGAGAACAATGAGTTTAATTAAAGATTTGCAAGTGGCTTTGAGGACCGAAGTTTTTGTAGCCTCTTCTATGCTTTCTCTGTTTTTCATCTTGGCACTTTTTACCTGGGAGGGTGGATTTTCATTTGTAACACCTAATTAAAGAAAATGACATTAAGAAAACGCTTATGGAGAAACACTGAGTCTTCTTAAAGCAAACAGAGAGAGGAAAAATATTAAATGAAATTAGTATTTGTATTATTTATTTCCAAATATTCAAAGCAATGATTTTAAATGAATATGTACCATACACTATAATATAAGCACAAATAGTCACCTTACTATACCTCCTGGGTCTATAAGCAAATGAAGCAAAAAGCCCTTTTAGAGTTGTATATGGACTAACTCTAAAGCATATTTATTGGAATTAACCTTATTCTAAATATGATAGAAAGCAAAATTTCACTATTATTCCTAATATTTACAAAACATTATCATTTCTAATTTAAATGTCCAAAGATTTACAGAAATTTTCATACATTCACATTTACATATCATAATCAGAAAAGAGATATTTCCTAGTAGTACTGATAATTCCCACCTCTATTCCAAAAGAGGTCATTCTCAGCAGATCACTGATATTTCACTGTTTTTGAATGAATCTCCTCTTTATATATTAACTTAATATATTTTGCAGAGAAAATCAAAGCAATCCCTTATTTCTATAAAACCACAGTGAAAAAAGCACAGCATACTTAAGGGTGTGTGTGTGTGTGTGTGTGTGTGTGTGTGTATGTGTGTGTGTCTGGGAGAGATAGAGAGAGAGACAGAGACAGAGAGACAGAGAAAGAGGGGGGAACCCCATTTACTTTACAATCTGGTAGAATTTTTTTAAATGCCACATTAAAGTAACTTGACCTTTCTTGTTGTCAGTCAATACTTACATCCAGTATCTATGATGGTCAGATTCTCTGAGGATTAATGAATTATCCAGAGATTGTGATGAGCACTGGGGACATATCATGGAAACCAAAACTACCATTTCAATGAGAAAAGAAATAATTTCAAGCCTGAACTTATGATCACAGCCTGCTCCATTGTAGTCCTAAGGATTTGCACATTTAACTAGACCTTTCTAAACTCGAATCGGCAAACTATTCAGAGAATAGTTCAATTTTATCTGAAGAATCTTCGTGTGATAATAATAGCTACCATATATTCAGAGCTTATCACATGTACTCAGTGATAAAAGCACTCTTTATTATAATATAATATAATATAATCTTATATTATAATGTGTTCATTATATAGACGAAGGACCTGAAGTTTAGTGAGGATAATTACCTACCCCAAATCACTTATCCAGTAAGAGAGGTGGAACCCTAACCCACATTCTCAGACTTCAAAATTTGTGCAATTAAGTACAATTCTATACAAAAATATTTAGAGAAAATGTCAGGAACTGTTCAGAATATTTCTTAAAGATCTTTTTGCTCATATATAACTTTGGGAAAAATAATACCTAAAATCTACTATACACCAGACTTTTCTAAGTAATTTATTGGATACATACATAAACTTATTTAATTTTCCCCAAAACTTTTTGAAGTAGGTCCCATTATGACCCTCATTTTAAAGAGAGAAAACTGAAAAAAAGGAAAATTGTCAACACTCAAATAGTAGGGATTTTTAACCTTCAAAAATACAAGCAAAACTGCATTGATATGATGAAGGTTCTATGTTTGAGTGTGATTTGGCTGAAATATATCATGAAACAAAAGATAACTACATTGCCAGTAGAATAACTGTTACCTATTAAATGTGTCTTCCTGAGTAAGATAAAGTATCATTTAAAGCCAACAATGAAATTCCCTTTCTCTACTGGAATTTGGGAAGAAATTAAGGCAATGAAAAATAGGGGAAAATCTCCACTCCAGGTCTGATGTGATAGCTGGAGGGGACCTAGAAGAGTGAATAGGCCTTCTTTGGTGGATAGAACATGGAAGTGGGAGGAGAGGAGGAGAAAAATGGAAAATATTTGGGGTCCATTTTTGTGGTTTTAGTTCCATTTGTCTTGTTAGATTCATGTCCTTCCATGCAGAACTACAAGTCTGTCTCTGCCTGAAACAAGAAGGGTACAGATTTGAGTAGTCTCAGGGACAATGACCTCAGATCCACACAGCATTGAGAATAGTTCTATGATCATAAAGATCTTGACCTTAATATCAAAGAAGGAGACATGGCCCGGGCTGGTTCATTGAAGCCACTTCTATCTTTCATTTTGCTCAGGTTACCAAGGGATGGGTCTTTTTTTATTCCACACATGCCAGGTGTTAAAAAGCACTGAATACTTAAACTATGTGAATGGATTAGGCAGATATGGAATATAAGTCATAGAAGTTATTCTAGAAATCATTCTATAATAGAATATAATTGTCAGCACTAAAAGTAGAGAAAATAGCAGATATTGTTCAGTCCAAAGGTTTTGAAAGTGTTGGTAAATATTGATGGGGCCCAGAGGCTGGTCATCAAGGCAGAGCTGGAATGAGTTTTTGCTTTTTAATAAAAATCCAGGATAAATCACTATTTAGGTAACTGGAATAATTAGCAGCTAGTAAAATAACTAGGTAAGTTCTAATTTACAAGTCATTTCTTGGCACGTGAAAAGAGAGAAAGGAGACAAACAAAAAAACAATGACCAGAAGCAAGAGACAGGAAAGAACTAGAAAGACATGAATTTCAGAGTATAGAAAACAAGATAGATGGTTCCATATTCACCCCCACAAAAAGAACTCAGAAATGTGAATTATTTTCAGATATTTGGTCCCAGCCTCTCTTCCAAAAAGGATTTACCCAAAGGCTTCAGGGCCCCTTCTGGCCACAATTAACCCTGGGGCCACCCACAGGCAATAAGTATTATAAAACAGGGCAGCGTTCAAACATGCACACTAGAGAATCAGAGTTCATCTAGCTCATGCTTAAAAATGCCTTTTTCCCCCGCCTCTGACTTCCCCAACTCTAAGCCTCACTTCTTCAACCCTCGACTGATTTCATGATTCAGTATGCCTAGGGCAATGGTGCCTGCTAGCCTTTGAGTCCTGCACTGACGTTTAAAATTTGATGTTCATTTCTTTCCTCCTTCCCATCCTTCCTTTTCATATAATAAGACTTGATTTCCATAGACAGGGATTACTTCGAGGTGCTCAATAAATATTCCCATTGACTGAATGTATTCATTCATGTATTCAGGAAATTCTTTTTGCACTCTTTAACTTTCTGTGCCTTATTTTTTCTCCTCCATGTAAAAAGGAATATAATTTAGTCTACCCGAGGTTATTGTGAAGATTAATTGAGACACAATAAACAAAGTGCTTAGCACAGGATAAGCAGTATGGAAGGTTCGCCAACATAATCATTATCCTTACAGTTAGCGAAGCAGATACTTAAACCCAGCAACACCATCTTGCTGAAGTCCTAATTCTCACTCGCATTGATCTATCATGCAATCCAGGAAGTAGAAAACCCACAGAAACTGAGGGGAAGCTGTTGAGTAAGGAGGACAGAGATCTAGTTCTTGTAATAAGGAGATACCTTTACCACTGAGACAGGATTTTGTCTGTTTGCTTGACTTTTTCTTTTTGGCCACAAGCTCAGAGGTTTAACATAGTGTCTGTGAATACAAGAAGTAATCCCAGCATGCCCCTCCAGGCAGAACTGGTAATTAGGAACACCTGGCTCAGGTGGAGGGCAGACCTATGTGCAGATGAAAACAGCTGATTCCAGCAGGCAGCCCGTGATGTTGGTAACATGAAGGTGGTCTGTGTTGAACTATTCCTAAAGCCATTCCTGTAATATGCCCAATCTGCCTTCCCAATTCTTGTTGCCCTGCACTCCAACTGCTATATTCCTCTGATTTTTTTGGTTTCAACTATGTAAATCTGGTACAAGAGGAGGAGAATTCTCACTTGGCAAAATTCATTGCTGGAGGGCTGACAACTGAGACACAAATACCGTGTATCTTTCTACTATGGCTCAGAGGTCCCTACAGGATTTTGGCATAAGCGTCCATCTCCTGAAACTGCTAGCAGTTCTTTCTCTTGTCATTATTACACCTCTGCTTCACTTCCCTGTTGGACCCAAGAGACTGCATTTGTTCACTCTTGTGATACTGAACTGGAATAACTCATCTGCTTTACCACATGGTACTCAGACAAAAATTTTCATTTTTCTCTTGTAGCAGTGCCTGCAATATCATACAAAATATTGAGGATGAATAATTTAATTAATGGACAAACTAAAAAAAGGTGTTAATCACACAAAAGGATCTTGAAAAAGAAAGTGTAGCCAGTATAAATGATTTAGACATTTACGAGATTAAAAAAAACCTTGTATTGTGGTTACTACGATATTTATAATTGTATAGCAGTATAATTACATAGGAACTCAATTTTTTCTTGGTGGAGATGTTTGTTCTTAGCAATGTCACTAAAAAAAGCAAGCAGAAAACAAAACGAAAAACAGAAATCTATTAGAGTAAGAAAACATGAGAGGAGGAGATAAATTTCTTATTTAAACTATGTGAAATTCTAAGAAGAGTGAAGAAAAAAGAATGACCTTTGGCTACCCTCTGTCTGAATGAGGAGTTCTTAAGTGTGAAAATAACTTCTGTATCTCCTTCTAAATGCTTCCATGTTGAGAATGAGGTGTCTCTGAGTGGAGAAAGAGTGTAAAGTCTCAGGTCTCTGATAGAGGAAGCTTTCTCGCATCTTGAGACCTTAACCCTAGGAGTTATACCCTAGGATCTTATAACCTGTTCCTCATAAAACATAAGCACCAAATGTAGTGTGAGCTGGGTTTGGACAGACTCACATCCTCACCCCACCCCCCATCCAAGGATTTAGTTTAAAATGGAGTCCAAATTATATCTTTAGCAATAGTAGGAAATGGAAGGAAGAAAGGCTTTTTGACCTGACCCTCTGAGTGAGATAAAAACAAATCTCTTCTTTCAAACTGCATTAACTCCTGTCAAGTACCCTGAATTCGTTTAATATATTGCTTCTTTATAGTGACCATAAAGAGTTAAAATCCCTCTAAAAGGCAAACATTTCTCCACCTTCTAGGCAGCAGGATGTAAGATGAGTTATTAAGGGAAATATGAAGTATAGCAGTTAATAGAGAAAGGGGGGGTGATTAACCAAAATATTTCAGTGATGAATACCACCTCATGAGATGTACTTATTAAAACAAGAATGGACATGCATATAACCACAAAAAGGGACCTGGAAACATAAAACAAGTGTGAAAGTAATTGTTGAAAATAAAGTGAGATAGTGAAAAGAACTATAACAAAATCTACAAGTGCATTTCCACCATGATACCATCAGAATTTATACACAATCATTCATTTGATCTCTTCTAGGGTGGCTTTTTCACTCTTGAAATGTTTTAGAGGTCAGAGGAAACTGGAAGATTACTCCTGCCTTAGGAGGGATAAAGAAAGAGAGATTGTTGATAGTCAGCTCTGTGGACACAACCTAGACAGTGATTCTTCCGCTTTTATGGTCTTCCTCCTTCTTATATACCTGAAATTATTAACTGTGATGACATCCAATTATACTTTCATTATATCAAATCCTTCCTATAAACCCATCTTCTTAATATAAAATAAAATAAAAGATAAACTAAACCCTCACCAAAAAGAATCTATAAAATAGTGATAGAAAACTATTTTATAACATATTTTCTTAATATATTCATAGTTAATCCTAATTAAGCTAGGTAAATTTTAAACAATATGTAAACCTCACAAAAGAGAGTAATCACTACTGTATTTAGTTAAGTTAGGATTTTGTGTTTTCGTCTGTATCTCAAACTAGGAAACACACATTGTGATTAAATATATTTTTATTAACAATACTCACCATTTAATATAATTACTCAGTATGGCATATTTATGCAATAATATATATATATTTTAACATATTTATTAGAGTATAATTGCTTTACAATGGTGTGTCAGTTTCTGCTTTATAACAAAGTGAATCAGTCATACATATACATATGTCCCCATATCTCTTCCCTCTTGCATCTCCCTCCCTCTCACTCTCCCTATCCCACCCCTCTATGAGGTCACAAAGAACCAAGCTGATCTCCCTGTGCTATGTGGCTGCTTCCCACTAGCTACCTATTTTACGTTTGGTAGTGTATATATGTCCATGCCACTCTCTCACTTTGTCCCAGCTTACACTTCCCCCTCCCCATATCTTCAAGTCTATTCTCTAGTAGGTCTGCATCTTTATTCCCATCTTGTCCCTAGGCTCTTCTGACCATTTTCTCTCTTTTTTAAAATTATTATTATTTTTTGTGTGTGTGTGAGGTACACGGACCTTTCACTGCTGTGGCCTTTCCCGTTGAGGAGCACAGGCTCCAGATGTGCAGGCTCAACGGCCATGGCTCACGGGCCTAGCTGCCCACGGCATGTGGGATCCTCCCAGACCGAGGCATGAACCCATGTCCCCTGCATCGGCAGGCGGACTCTCAACCACTGCGCCACCAGGGAAGCCCTCTTTTTTTTTTTTTTTTAGATTCCATATATATGCGTTAGCATATGGTATTTGTTTTTCTCTTTCTGACTTACCTCACTCTGTCTGACAGTCTCTAGGTCCATCCACCTCAATACAAATAACTCAATTTTGTTCCTTTTTATGGCTAATATTCCATTGTATATATGTGCCACATCTTCTTTATCCATTCATCTGTTGATGGACACTTAGGTTGCTTCCATGTCCTAGCTATTGTAAATAGAGCTGCAATGGACATTTTGGTACATGACTCTTTTTGAATTATGGTTTTCTCAGGGTATATGCCCAGTAGTGGGATTGATGGGTCATATGATAGTTCCATATTTAGTTTTTTAAGGAACCTCCATACTGTTCTCCATAGTGGCTGTATCAATTTACATTCCCACCCACAGTGCAAGAGGGTTCCCTTTTCTCCACAACCTCGCCAACATTTACTGTTTATAGATTTTTTGATGATGGTCATTCTGACCAGTGTGAGATGATATCTCATTGTAGTTTTGATTTGCATTTCTCTAATGATTAGTGATGTTGAGCATTCTTTCATGTGTTTGTTGGCAATCTGTATATCTTCTCTGGTGAAATGTCTATTTAGGTCTTCTGCCCATTTTTGGATTGGGTTGTTTATTTTTTCAATGTTGAGCTGCATGAGTTGCTTGCATGTTTTGGAGATTAATCCTTTGTCCATTGCTTCATTTGCAAATATTTTTTTCCCATTCTGAGGGTTGTCTTTTTGTCTTCTTTATGGTTTCCTTTGCTGTGCAAAAGCTTTTAAGTTTCATTAGGTCCCATTTGTTTATTTTTGTTTTTATTTCCATTTCTCTAGGAGGTGGGTCAAAAAGGATCTTGCTGTGATTTATGTCATAGAGTGTTCTGCCTATGTTTTCCTCTAAGAGTTTGATTGTGTCTGGCCTTACATTTAGGTCTTTAATCCATTTTGAGTTTATTTTTGTGTATGGTGTTAGGAAGTGTTCTAATTTCATTCTTTTCCATGTAGCTGTCCAGTTTTCCCAGCACCACTTATTGAAGAGGCTCTCTTTTCTCCACTGTGTATTCTTGCCTCCTTTATCAAAGATAAGGTGACCATATGTGTGTGGGTTTATCTCTGGGCTTTCTATCCTGTTCCATTGATCTATATTTCTGTTTTTGTGCTGTTACCATACTGTCTTCATTACTGTCTGGCATATTTATGCATTAAAAATATTTATTGAGACATTTTATTCCAAAGACTTCACAAAGTGTTTAATGTACTGTATGGCTATATCTCTAAATGTGTTACTAATGCGCCATTTTTTTGTGTGTGTGTGTTTTTTAAATTAAATTATTTATTTATTTATTTTTGACTGTGCTGGGTCTTCGTTTCTGTGTGAGGGTTTTCTCTAGTCGCGGCAAGTGGGGGCCACTCTTCATCGCAGTGTGCAGGCCTCTCACTGTCACGGCCTCTCTTTTTGCAGAGCACAGGCTCCAGAAGTGCAGGCTCAGTGGTTGTGGCTCACGGGCCTAGTTGCTCCGTGGCATGTGGGATCTTCCCAGACTAGGGTTTGAACCCATGTCCCCTGAATTGGCAGGCAGATTCTCAACCACTGCGCCACCAGGGAAGCCCTAATGCGCCATTTTTAGCAAATGAAATTAATGGGATGATATTGAACACCTACTGCCTAGTTTCTGGCATAGAGTAGATGTTCAATAATCATATTTTTTTTGAGCACATTTACTGGTAAGAATTAATCTTTCTTTTATTACCTCAGAGTATATAATATAGTTTCCTTATATTAGTCAATTTTATACAGGTCTTCACTATTCTAAAAGTTTGGGTTATCCTTGAGGCAAGTGCCACTTGTATTATTCAAAAGAATCTTTCAAAGCTTCAGAAAGGTAGTTATTGACAGGTTAATTTTTAATAAATAATACTTGAATCAAATAAAGGACTCATCAAACACATTTCAAATGCCTAGAGTTTCAGCATCTTTAGCCGTCACAAACCAGGAAGAAGTCTACTGGCCCAATATTAACGAATTAATCAATTAGATATCATTTAAAGAACCTCAAGATGAATGGGGGTAAAATGGTATGCAATATTCTTAACTATAATCCAAAAGTATAGCTTTATTTGTGGCTAATATTTGCAAGCAAAAATACAACTTTTTTTCCACTGGAGTTGTATTTCTTAGAAAAGTCATTTTTGATATCTTTTAAAATGTAGCTTCAGTTAATTTTTAAAAGTGTTTTAAATACTTACATTGCCCTAAACATGGAACTCTGTAAGAGTGTTTGGTTTGAAGAACTCAGGGTATTATTGTTATTAACACTACCGTTATTATTTTGCAAACATGAACAAGGTAATACCATGCATTTCCATCCAAGTAGTTATTAATAAATCATTCTAAAATTGAAGAGGGGAGCTATACTTTGGGGGCCTGCACTGGATCTTTTGTTTTTTATCTTTGTAAGATGACATAAAAATGTTAATTACTATGTTTGTATGTCAACTTATGGATCCACTAATGCCCTTTACTATGCCTTTAACAAGTTTGGGGGACCATTTTATTTGCTTAATCGAGTCTCAGAATATTTGATTTGTTCAGCACTGGCCCTATAAACTGTCACAATGTTGTATGGTAATGTTAGTGAGGTATTCCACTGTGGTGCTGTTCTGAGCTCTCCAGTAAATACTGTGGATTATTTAAGCAGTTTTTATATATTACACAGATTTGTACATTTTTATGTGGCTATGCATATTTATAAGTTTTAAAAAAAATCATTTTGTTTACTTGTACAGTTCAAGTTTATTGGGAAATATATATTTATGAATTTTTAAACCTTGTTATAGATTATATGAATACTCACTTAGTTACATAGCCCCAAACTCTTGGAAATTACTTTACCAACAATGATTGTATATTTAATTTATGATAAACCCTGCAAAGTTCAACTACGTAGATCTTCTCTTTTCAAATAACAATAATACGGATTGCTAGATGATAATTTATATTTTGATTGTAGAAATCATTTGGGAACTTTCTAAAAAAGCACATAGGATAGTGATAAAATAATTTCTAATTAGAAATTATTCAAAAAGCTCCTGGAACACAGGAACTTTTAAGATGGTCTGTCTCCTCTTTGAATCATAAGCAGAATGCTGAACTTCATTCATTCACATGAGTATTTACTGTGTGCCTATTTTGCTGGAGGTAACTGTGCTGGAAAAAAAAATGGGAATACAAAAATGAAAAAAGATATTCACCATTCTCCAACTGTTTACATTTAAATATCTTTAAAATTGCCTATTATTGTGATTTATATCATTATAACACTATAACACATGTTAAGTTAGAACATCTATAAACACTCTATTATTTAAAGGTATATCATTATAACTTGGTGAGATCTAGGGGAGTGTGCCCCTCCAGTTACCATTCGATTTTTTCTCATCTTTGTAGCCAAACTTTTAAATGAGTTCTCATTACTCATTATTTTTATTGCCTCACCTCCCATTTACAAGGCAACATACTATTATCTGAATTCCACTTAGCATTTCATCAAAACAACTTCAACATAAGTTCCCAGCAACTTCTAGGTTATTAAACCCAATAGACATTTACCATCTCTCATCTTCTTTAGCCTATCAGCAGCTTTTGATACAAGTCCTTCCTTCTGAAACATTAACTTACCCTGGTTTTCATAACATGACCTCATCCTGGTTTTCCTTCTATTTCTTTGGATGTCAATACTGTTTCTTTTGTATTTTTATTCTTTGCTACCAGCAGCTAAAAGAGCTGGGTTTCTCAAGGCTTTGTCCTAGGTCCTTTTAGTTTTCCATCTACCTCATTGTCTCCTCCATTTCCAAGACTCAAAGGCAAATCAAACAGTAGATCAATAAAGTACTGAGTATTATCCCCATGATCACCACCACCCCAAATTGGTCATCCTTTTATATTTTCCACCTTAGCAAATTGCGTCATTTCCATCCAGTTGCTTCACCTAGCTCTCCGTTATCCTCATCTCCAATTCATCCCCAAATCCTGATTATCTCTAATTTGACCACTTTTCCCCCATCTTCAGAATTACCATCTTAATAAACACTACCATTATCTCTCATCTGGACTACTAGAATATTCTACCATGTGATCTCCCCATAACCAGTCTGCCCAGCCCTCTCCCATTTTAGACAAAGTAATCTTTCCAAAAATCATTCTGAACATCTGTCACACCATCCTTTACTCTCTATGGGGAATTGAGACTCTCTAGTTACTCTCTGGTGCTCTTTAGATAAAGACCAAAATCTTTAAACGAACCTACAAAACCTTACGGTTTGGCCCCTATTTCCATCTTTAATGTCATCTCAAAACACACTTTCCTTCACAGTTTGCAACCTCACTGAGCGTCTATCAGTCCCCTAAACAGATCATGTTTCTTCTCATTGCAGGGCTTTTGTACATATCACTCACTGTGTTTTAAATGCTCTCCATTATTTTCTTTCCCTGGTAAAATTTTACCTAGCCTTAGATGTCTTTTCCTTATGGCACGTTCTAGAGTAAGTTTCTTTGCTAAATATTTTCAGAGGGCCCAGTTCCTTTTCCTAAGGCCATTATTTCAGTTTGCCTGATTGTGTTTGGGTCCTAGCTCTGCCCCTGATTTGCTCTATGATAATGAACAAGTTATGTAACTTCTTTCTCCCCATTTCCTCTGTTCTAAAATACAGATAATGATAATAATATATTTCCCATTTTAGGGGATTAAATAAGATAATATATTTTAAAACTTCCAAACATGTCTGACACACAATAAGTTTGATATATTTATATTAGTACTTGTTTGCTTTCACATTCATTATTGTGTTTATTTGATCATCTTCCTCTTTATATAAATATGTAAGTTTTATGAGAAAAGAATCACACATATCCTCTAAAAAGGGCTATGATTTTTGAGCAATTCAGTAAAGATTTGTTGAATGAATGAATTCAAGGAAATACTCATGAGATTAATAGCATGAATAGAGTCGAAATGGAAAAAATAAACAAACATTATTACACATAATCTGAGAACATACTTATATTACCTTTATGTGTATATATATATATATATGCACATACATATCTATACATGTATATGCATGTTACACATATACACATAGAGATAAATGCACATATAGTGTGTGTATACAATATATTTACTATATAAGATTTATACTATATATGTATATTTAATATACATGCACATTTATACACACATACAAAGAAACTTCACTAACTCTAAGAGGAAAACTTTAAAAATATTTTCACAAAATTCAGAAACAGGACAAGGCCACCCACTACCAATTTGATCACTTAACATATTTCTGAAAGTTCTTGATACACTTTTCAAAGAAAAGTGAAAAGACAACTAAAGAATATAAATATTTGTTGAAGATATGGCTTTTTTATTGAAAATAACCATGAAACTCACCTTGAAACAATTATAGTATATTACACAGAAGTGATCATAATTCCAAGAGCAAAGTTTTCCATATATTAATATTTCTAAAATTGGAAACATTCCAAATTATTCCAAAGCTGGAATGTACCTTAAAATGTATGCATAATTTTGATGCAATAAGATTTCTTTCTTTTGCATTTTTTTCATTTTTAAATGGTTGTCATGAAAAATAGTTATCAAATCAATAATGTATTTTAAAATATATAATGTCTTAAATATAGAATATATAATTATTTAGTAAGATAACTAATTACAAAACAAATTGAATTCAATAGTATTCATCTACATCAAAAATAATGAGTTAATAAATATAGCAAAATCCAAAAAATCCAATATCTGATAGTTCAATTTATATAAAACATATTAGAATAAAATTAATAAAAATGTGTATGACGAGTATAATGGAAACCACAAATCTTTACACAGGAGCAAAAAAGGTTTTAGTAAATAAGGTGATGTCCTATAAAAAGCCTGGCTAAACTAAAAAGAGAATAGATTTTTTAAATTTAGTGTGTCTCAAGGAAACCAGTTTACAATATGGCTTCAGGAAGGGAAGAAACAGAAATCATCTCTCAATTTCATATCTCACTGTGTATTCTTAGGTATAATTATCCCCTAGAATTATACCTTGTACTTAGTTTCTCTAATTTTTTTCAGTTTCCCAAAAAAAGAATAGGTGTTTACAATTTGAAATATCCAAAATATACATGCAGAGATAATTAGTTAAGAAGTAATGAGGAGAGAATTCACTGTGTATAATTGTTAAAGGGACACAATGTGTGTGTGCAAATACAAATTCCTAGGTCCTATCCTAACACCTTAGACATCTTAAGATGTATCTTAAACATTTTTAACTATCTAAATTCTAGTGAGCTTTCTGGGAGGCTAACAAAAAGTTTCAAGAAATTAGCCTTGATGGGCATATAGACTTGTGTTTCCTCATTTTTAATTTAATTTAATGCATCATGTGAGCCTGAAGGGCTATCTCACAGGATCTAAACATATCATTATTTTATAAAGTTATAGATGTTCATGTAAAATGTACTGATTAAAAGTCCTTTGATACTGATGATTTTTTTTTAATTGGCTATCTTCATGAAAAAGTTTTAGATAATCTAAAATTGCACTACTCTATTCCCATTAGCTGGATGAGAAAATCTTGAATATTGGAATATAAGTCATTTCATAACAGGATAAGAGTATAGTATTTCAGAAGTCTCAGGATACTACTGGTTCTGGCTGATTTGCTGTTTAAAGTGGGCATAGTACCATTAATGAATTATACCATCTGACCTGATGCTTAGGAAACACATGTAATCACTTATGCAGGATTATTTGGGAAATGACAATTAGACCAACTCCCTTTTACTTGTTGATACCTCTACTTCTTTTTAAAGTTGCAAAATAAAATGCAGAAATAGACAAAGAAATACACAAAATTAAATATACAGCTTAATGAATTATTTTTATACCTGTCATCTGTTACCCAGACCAAGAAATAAAACTTTGCCAATAAATTCAGAAGCCCCTTACAAGTGCCGGGTTCCAATCACAGCCTGAGTTAATCTTCCCTCTCCCTCAGTAACTACCATGCCAACACTTAGACTGATGAATTGTTGCATTATTTTATAGCTTTATTACACAAAGTTTCTTACTTTTGACACAAAGCTTCGTCTTGTTCATTAAAAAATAATAATAATAATGTGCTTTAGGTCTGATTCAATTTCCAAGTTCCTTCTCCCTCCCTTTCTTATGTATACAATAGCAAGCTAACCATTTAACTATTTATTCATTGAGGGATCCAGGCCATTTGACCTTCCAGATTTTACTGGTTATATATTCTTTGTACTCTTACCTGTTCCTCTGCCCTCATCATTTCCTGCAAATTAGCAGTTGAATCCAGAGGCTTGCTAAAATTCAGGTTCTAATCCTTTGGTAAGATTCTAGGTACCTTCGTCTTTTTTCAACAGGAAGTATATAATGATTATTTGTCTGTCTTTTCATAATGTTTACAGCTGGAGATGATTAATACTTAAGCCCATTATTTTACTGGGTATTGTAAAATGGAGATATTCTAATTCTATAGTTTCTTTTTCATTTATTGGCTAGAATTTTTTTTTTTTTTTTTTTTTTTTTTTTTTGTGGTACGTGGGCCTCTCACTGTTGTGGCCTCTCCCGTTGCAGAGCACAGGCTCCGGATGCGCAGGCTCAGCGGCCATGGCTCACAGGCCTAGCCGCTCCGTGGCACGTGGGATATTCCCGGGCCGGGGCACGAACCCGTGTCCCCTGCATCGGCAGGTGGACTCTAAACCACTGCGCCACCAGGAAAGCCCAGGGAAGCCCTGGAATCTTTTATAAACAGATACTTCCCTCATTTACTATCTGGATACCCAGGGATATAGCTGATATAAGAAAAGTGGGATAAAGTTTGATTCTTTGCTGCAATTAGCTGTTTTCAAGGTAATGAACTGGTTTCCCTATCACCCTCTTATTTTGACCAATTTTTAGGAACTCATGAATTTAAATATATTTGATGGGTTTCCATACATTGAAATTGTTATTATCATTAAAGTTCAAATCATTCTTTCATTGGCCAGTGGAATCTCAAGTTGTCTTGAGTTTTTTTGACATTTGAAAGCATTTGAAAGTTTCCTTATTATCTACTGTCACAAAATTGTCCAGGATTATTTTGCACATTTTCTACAAGAAGCTACAGTTACTTTTAGTGAAAAATGGTATTTAAGATCAAAATCTGTGCACTAAGTGTTTTCACCTTTTCTGGGTTAGTCATTGTGTTTAGATCTTTTAAGTGAGCAGAGTTAGGACTGATATATATCCAAGATGAAATACCTCATGAGCTCATATTGACACTTCCATTTTCAATAGAGTTTTTACTTAATTTCTTCTTTGATTTACAGTCATAGGTTTGTTTTTTGTTTGTTTGTTTTAGTTTTAGTTTTGGTTTTGCTGCCCAAAGGAGTTTTTTTTCTTTAAGATACACTAACTTTACTAGACTGTATCTTGGTTTTGTTCATTCTGGGTCAACATTCTCAGATTTATGGTATGTTCTTCCCATTTGTAGGAGGTTTTTTGTTTGTTTGTTTGTTTATTTTTTTCCATGAAAGTTTCCTTTGAGTATAGTTTTTAGAATTTATTTTACTCCCTTGATTTCATTTTCTTTTTCAGGGACTCCTTTTATCAGTATTTTTTGATCTTCTTTGCCTATCTTTACTATTTGCCCCTTACTTTCAAACCTGTGAAATTCTTCCTTCATTCCTTTTCCTTTTAATTGTTTTTATTTTTAAGATTTACCTGATATAGCTCATAAGGCATAATCTCATTTTCTTCTAATGTAGTCTTCCAAAATAATTTTCTTTAATTTCTAGTTCTTTCATGAATTGTCACCTTGTTTCTGGTTTTCAAAACTGCGATTAATATAATCTTCACATACTCATGTCTTATATACCTCTTTGAATGGTGTCTTCCTTAAAGATATTTTGAAAGTCTAACCCCTGATACTCATGAATATGCCCCTAATTGGGAGTAGTATCTTTGCAGATCTCAAGTTAAGATAAGGTCACACTGGATTGGACCACTCCACTTAATCCAATGACTGGTGTCCATAGAAGAAGAGGCAAATTTGGACACAGAAACACAAAAAGGAAAATGCCATGTGAAGATGCCATTAAAGACAATGTGAAGATTGAGGCAGAGATTGTAGTAGCAGGTTTATAAGCTAAGAAGAGCTGGCAGTCACAAGAACCTAGAAGAGGCAAGGAAGAATTCTTCCTTAAATCCTTCAGAGGGATCAGGAACCTGATGGTAACCTTGATTTTTGACTTCTGGTCTTCGAAACTGTGAGAATAAATCTGTGTTGTTTTAAGCCACTTGTTCGTGGTACTCAGTTATGGTAGCCCTACTAGGTTACAGTTTTGATCTATTTTATAAATGTCTTTTGTGGGTACTTTCATTGTTACAGTGATGTTATTCTTCTTTGTATTATTTTTATTCACTTGAACTTTTGGAGTGAGTTTGTATTCAGGAACATATTTTCTTTTCTTTTTTTTTTCAATTTCACAAATACTCTTCTGCTGTTTTTGAGTAGAGTTCAAATATATGGTTTTGAACTTTTTCTCTGGTTTTGCTGAGTTCTCCTCTCCCATTTTGGTCTGGACCTTTCCTTTCTTCATCTTTATTATCCCCTATCTTCCTCCATTTTGATTCCACTCTCAGGGTCTCTCCTTAGTATGGGCCCTGACATATAAGTAAGTCCTGACTCATCATTTTTGAGAGTTCATGGGTGAAACTGTTCCAGCTCCTTCAGATATTTTACTCTGTGCCTCTTGCATGCACCTGTTACTTAACATGGGCAAAACTCCTCCTAATTTTGACTGTTCTTCTCATATAGGTCTGCTGTGATCTCTAGTAAATACATATTAGCTATCTTGGGACTCTCCTGTTGTCAGGACAGTCAGTTGTCACCTGGTGGTAATTATTTTCTTTTTCCTCATAGCAGACATGAATGTAGGTCATACAGCTTTTGGTGATTTGTCCATACTCTTGTATTTTAGAATCCATTGGGAAACCTTGTCACCTAGTTTTGTTGTAAATTTTGCCTATGGGTGTTGGTTTTAATATATCACCATAATCTTCTCAGAATTTGTACCTAGTAACTTCATCAATAGTCATTAACTAAACTTTATTGAGCACTTACTATATGTCAGTCACTGAGCTAGACACGGTACTTGCCTTTTGTCTTTCAGCACTCATAACAGCCTATGAAGTCAATATTTTCATTAACTACATTTTAATGATAATTATACAAACATATCAAAAGTAAACTTGCCAAATACAGGTACTGTTATCTGCGGCTGAATTCTAACATAGAAAATATCTGATTTCATAGCTCACATTCTTAGCAAGTGTAAAATATTTTTCAAAAAGAAAGAAGAAAATGATAAGCCTCTGAATCTAAAATGATGAAAAAGTCAAGAAAACAGGTCAAAATGACATACTAGTGGAAATGCATAATACTGCCAAAAATCTTCTCTTTGAACAAATCTTATTGGCATGAAAAAGCATTAAGACACTGAGCACAGGAAGAGTGCAAATGAGGAAGAGATAGTGAATGCCAAGTGAGCTCACTTTTTACTTTTGCCAGAGACAAGCCTGGTTTCTGAACTACAAGAACTTGTAATTGAGATAGAGAACCAAAACCTTAACAAATAAAACAATCAAATATACTGCAAAGATGAATTTCGACAGCCAACCTTTCAAAAGTAGTTGCACTGACTGTGAGAGTCACTGTGTCCTGTGCTGTACAAGGAGGGATAATTCATCTGGCATATTTCCTTCCCTCAGAGATGTTTCAATTTAGTAAGAAAGATGTGTTCATGAATAATTTAAGATAGTAAATAATAAGAACCATTTATTACTATGAATAATAAAGGCTTTAGGAGTTTAGAAGAAAGACAGAGCACATGTGACTAGGGTAGTAATGGGCATGTAAATTGGATCTTAGAGGTTAAGTGAGACCTTAAAAGAAAATAAGAACCAGAAGGCGAGTCATAAAAAGAACAAGGTGGTACTGTGAGATGATAACAGCCAGTAGATGTTTTCAGGACAAAAAAAAGCCTACAGGACTTACTAAGCACTTTGAACAGCTTATCCTGATTTCACAGATTGGGAAACAGAAGATTTTTAAAGCAGAGGGAAAAAAAAGATTAAGGTCTTTACTTACATTTAGGAGTGGAGGAGTCTGAAAGGGAAAAAGGGGAAAAATAAAAGGCAAAAAGGTTAATAGGAGACCTTGAACAGTGGCTTCCAGGAGGCTGGTATGGTGGATAGTCATAAAGTGCATAGAAGCTCCAGAGGGCTGGAAAGATTGCACCCATTTACATATTCATAGGAACTGGGAAAAGAGATGGATTGGGTTCCCAGACACAGTGACCTATGTTCGCCCTTAAGCTTTCCTATATAGTACGAGGTTTGCAGAGTGTCCTTCAGCAAACTGTTTTTTACTCATCGTCTGCCACCAATCATATTGAGGTCAAGCTGCTCTAGACGTTGGTTATTCTCAGAGGTCTATTAATCAGGACTGATATCAGGTAAGATGGCTTCACAATTCCAAATTTCACAAGCTGCCTTTGTAGTAGAGACATAAACCTCCATTTTAATGCTAATAAACACATTCCTCTGTCACAAACCTCAGAAAAGTTATAAAAAGAAAGATTCAGGGTCCTGAAAGGATGAACTGTATCAGACCTATGTAGATAAATCTAGACCCAATTTTAATATCATTTTGCACAGAAAATAGTTCTACAAGGTAGAAAAGTCAAAACATTCCCTTCAAGTGGCACAAAAAAGGGAAAGAATGACCATTGTTCTGTTATTTGAATTAGAATCTTAAGACATTTTGACTATAGACGCTAGCTGTAGAAAATATGTCCTCTCTCCAATCTACGGAACTGTTCAGTCTTTGGAAAGTTGAAAAGTGTTATTTTTCAAAAGGATACTTTAGAGTTTCTATCCTCATAAAATGCAGTTATAGCATTTTAAGAATATACATTTACGTAGAGTTTTGCACATTCACCTTGTGTATTTGCTGGAATGTGTAAATGGGTACACATTTTATATAGTCTTTAAATATATTTAAAGCAAATCGAGGAAATATGCAGAGACTTAAAATTAGTTTTATATTCAATAACTGGCCAGAAAATAAAATGTCAATCATGTTTTCTAGCAGTATGCTATAATTCCAATCAAAAGAAACTGCTGTTTCACAATTTGATTTTAGGAGAGTGCTAGATCAATGTTATTGACTTAAGAGATTCATTCATTATTTATTTTAAACTTTGTTTATTACTCAAGTTTCATATACAGACTAATTATTTAAATGGGAAACTTCAACTGTCTAAATTAATATTAGGAAAATTGAACATTTACTCTGAGGCAGCAAAATTGGACTTTGTCAGGAAGCCAATTTGAGGAGGTAGTATACTACTTAAAATTGGCCATTAAAGGGAAAGAATCTACAGCCATTATTTCCCACCAGAGCACAATTAACTGAAAATAATAAAGGCTGTATTATCTCTTAAGTTCCACATTTCCCATTGTAGAAAATGGATTCCTGAATGGCAGCTGTCAGAGGGGCTTGGCTTACTGACACCAACTAGTTGAAGAGTTCTGATTGTGTAGTCTTAAAGAAATAGTATTTTTTATTGTGGGATCTCCTTTGACAAAAGTAGAAAATTCTAAGACCACAACCAGCAGGAACTGAACAAAGATGCAACTTTAAGACAGAGCTAGATAAACAAAGACTCTGGACAAAAAAGGTCATTTTAAGAACATGGTCTCTTTTCATTCATGAAAGCAACTTTCAGTACTGCTAAAGCAAAATCTACTGAAGGTTGATACCCATTCCTTTGAAAATTAGCTTGGAGGACTGATGGGTCACAAAAGGATAATCACTCAAAATTTTTGACAGCAGCTCTCATTAGTAAAATCTTTTCCTATTATTATGCTGACATTTATGAATTCATTTCATGACTCCAAAATATCTTCCAGGTAATTTTTTAACTTTGTATTTCAAAGCATGGGAAGAGATGTGAGCCCCAGAGCTGAAGCAGTAATGTCATAAATTCGATAGAGTTGGTTAATAAATCTAATGCATTTGAATTTATTTTTTCATTCCGTGTGAAAAAAACATATTTGGGTGTATTCAAGACACCAGAAATTGTATTAGATATTGGGCATGGTATATTACTATGGCTAAATAATAGATTATATCCATGTATGCATCTTCAAAAGAATCACATGGATAGTTAATATATTAGTGATGACTGACTATATTTTTGTGGCTCCTATAGACGGTATATGTCTAGGTTTCCCTATAACTCTATATAAAGTCATGTAATTGAGAAAAAAAATAGAGGGTATAGCATTATGAGTTACAAAGTCTTAAGAGCAAATACTGACTATGTCAAATATCCAAGTAATAATTAATAAAAGAATAGTAACATAGAGTACTTAAAACTTGCTTATGATTAGGATATAATAATTAAGATCAATGTTTAAAAACCAGGGTGGAGTGCTATCATAAAAAGCTTCCTCCTTTGCCCTCCTCACTCCCTCTTTCTTTTTTCCTCTATCTCCTACTTTTGGTAAGATTAGTAAGATTGCATTTAATAAATTTTGCATGAGACTTGGTTTTATTCACATATATTATTTCATAATTGTTTTTTTTTGGTTTATAGAAATAAATGTAAAGTAATGGATTAAATATCAATACATTCAATATAAATATATCAAAATATTCTAGAAAGAGTTATAATGCAACTTACATACATTTATAGAGATATTCTTCCTTTATGTAAAAAAAAATTAAATAAGTTAATTTGTAGACAAAACTATAATTAAATCTCTTCTTAACCATTGGGATACACCTAATTTTATGTCACATATATGGATATACATGGCCAAAGGCATAGCTAGATTGGAGACAAATGAGCTATGTATTTTCTGCATACATTCAAACTGTTTTCTCCCTCTTGGGAGGTTTGTAGCTCTTGCCAAATGATTCCGTCTAAGAGCTGGTCCAGCATAATGCACATTCCAGCTGTTTCTCACACTTCAGTTTTCTTCTTCATTCATTCCCTGGTTGCCCTTATTGTCCCAGCTGACCCTAAATCCCCTTTTCTGTATACATAACAATTATTAATGTGGGAAAAACCCAATGCATGTATTATGACACTATAAAATGCCTCTCAAGTCAGGCTTCTTAAAAACACATAAAGCATTTCATCACGTAATCCATTCTCTCTTTAAGACACTCAAACCTAGTATAATTTAACTTTTTCCTTTTAAGATTTTCTTGAATGGGTTTCTGAAATTTTAAAGAGGCACATTCTAATTTTGGCAAATTCCTCCTTCTTTTTCCTAATGTGCATGCCATTTCCTCTAGGGATGAATGTAAATTCAACAAGGGCTTAAAAATTTTAGGGTCCTGTTGAGTAGAAAATTTTACTTCCACAGGTGCCAGGTATAGAGGATCACCAATGTCTATACATTAATGCTCACAGTGACTGATCCAGACTTAGATAAAAACATCTGCTATTGGTCTTTCCTGCATGGCCTAGTAGGGGCTGAGGGGCTGCATCAAACACAGAAATACTATTTTAACCTGAGAGGTAGAGGAAGCTCTGACAAAATACAATAAAATTTTTCAAGGCCTTGTCAAATTATTTTAAGAGTCTATCCCAAATCTAAAGAGCACTCTGAAAAGAAAATAACATTTTCTTGCCATAGATATGGTAAAAGTAAGAAAGTTTTCTTCACTTTATATATATATATATATATATATATATATATATATATATATATATATATATATATATATATATATATAGAAGGGATATTATATACAAGAAATTGTATTGGGTACTAAGTCCACATTAAAAAATAAACAAACGAAAAACAACATTTATCTTTCATTTCACAAACAGACGTACCAACCCAAAAGCTTAAAAAATCTAGGCATATGTGAAAATTGCCATGTGAATAATAAGGCAGTGAGTGTCATAGATTGGGGCATTCAGAAAAAGTGTGAGCAGGGTACTGGTTTTCTATTTCAAATGATTCTTAAAGAATAACTTGGATTCTTAATGGGAGTATGCATTGCTCTGTTACCTAACGATTGTTACCATCCAGTATACTCTTAATGTTTTAGCAAATAGATCAGTAACTGACAGAAATAGTATTAAAAAGATTCATAAAAATTAAAGGACCGTTTAAAATTTTTAACATGGCAGACACTTGAAAGAGATTTCCAAGTTCTTACAACAAAGTTTCAACTGTCTATATTAGGTTTTTAAAAATAGGGCAAATTGGAAAAAAGAAAAAAAAAAAAAAAAACAAAACTTAAACCTCTTTCCAGTAGTTTTAAGTCAATGGAATGTAGTATTCAACTAAATGGGCTCTGTTCATCCAACAGAAAATTATAGATTCTTTGAGGGTTGAATGTTAACAAATAGCGTATCAAATTACTCTTTGCCTTCTTTGGAATTTTAATGAAGATTTCTAGTAAGTGATTATAAGTCAAAAAGGAATTTGGAAGACAATTTGATCAATGTGATTGGACAATGTATTTGACATTCATTCTCTACAAATATTCTGCAGTAACAATTAAAATGGCATCAGCAATAAAAACAAAACTATAGAGCTTCCATGGTGGCGCAGTGGTTGGGAGTCCGCCTGCCAATGCAGGGGACACGGTTTCGTGCCCTGGTCCGGGAAGATCCCACATGCCGCGGAGCGGCTGGGTCCGTGAGCCATGGCCGCTGAGCCTGTGCGTCCGGAGCCTGTGCTCCGCAACGGGAGAGGCCACAACAGTGAGAGGCCCGGGTACTACAAAAAAAAAAAAAAAAAAAAAAAGAAAAAAACCTATAATTTTGAATTCAAATCTGAAAACATGCATATTTTTTTCTGAATAGCAGCAATGACTTCAGTGAAGGACATTTCCTGGGGATTATTGACTACTACAGCTTTACTGGACTCAGATTTTATAAAACCCTCATATTTTTCCAAGCAGTCATTATAACCCTGAAATTGCCCTCCATATCCATTATTTTTACTTAATTAAGTTTCCATATTTGGGAAAAAAATCACAAACAGTAAGGATATAATAATATATAATACAGAGTTAATTTTTCACTTCATGTTATTTTGTCCTTGAAATTAACAAATATACACAATAGAAATTTCTTTCCTAATAATTACAAAGCAAAGGAAAGGAAACTAGTAGCCTTTTGAAATTGACATGATAGTATTTAAAGAAGAAAAAAGACAATTATGCCTGCACCTTCTTAAAAATCACCAGAAACTTCAGCTTGGTTATATCTTATTTAAGACATTTAGGCTCTATATATACTGAACAAATTATGGTACCCATCCTATATAATTCAAAATAGAAAGATTGTCATACATTAAGATATACGTGAAAATATCCAACAAAGTTCTGAGGTTTTCCAAGGTGACTACTTGATACATATATCTACATCTATATCTATATCTCTCTATATATTTATACACACACGTATATCAAATAACACATTCTTTCAAAAATTTATGCTTTGTTACCTATTTTTGGCATATGCCCTTAGCAAGTACTTAGCTAATCTGCTCAGGAAGCCTTCAATAAGGAATAGTATAGAGTGAACAACATGAAGAGACATCCATGTAATATTTTTCCCATTAAGAAGCCATTCCTCCACTGTCAATATTGCAGGTGTGATTTTCTTACTATTAGCCAGTTTTTAATTTTAAAGAGTGGCACTAGGGTATAGTGGTTAAGGCTGCAAGCTCTATAGGAAGATGAAAAAGATTTAAAACTTTGTTCCTCAATTTACTAGCTCTATGACAGGGAGATTGAATCTCCCTGTGCCTCATTTAGTTTCCTCATATGAAAAATGGGAATAGTAATATACTACTTTATGGAGGTGTCCTATGGTTAAATGAATCATGCTTGCAGAGGGTTTAGAACAGGGGCTGGTGTATAGAAAGTGCTCAAAGAATGCTTGCTATTATCATTACAACACCCAAACACTTATTCTCTAAAATCAGGAAGTTTGTCTGCATTACATTGGTACTAATGATTTAGTGAATTCATTTTTTTTTTTTTTTTTTTTTTTTTTACTGTACGCGGGCCTCTCACTGCTGTGGCCTCTTCCGTTGCGGAGCACAGGCTCCGGACGCGCAGGCTCAGTGGCCATGGCTCACGGGCCCAGCCCCTCCGCTGCACATGGGATCTTCCCGGACCAGGGCACGAACCCGTGTCCCCTGCATCGGCAGGCGGACTCTCAACCACTGTGCCACCAGGGAAGCCCTTATTTATTTATTTATCCATCTATTTATTTATCTATCTATCTATTTATTTATCTATTTATTTATTTATCTATTTATTTATTTATTTATTTTGATTTAGTGAATTTAAATAGAGCACTGGATAACTGGAATTATCACCCACATTTAGGAGGAACTTCCACTATATTCCAGAGAAGGAAGTCTAATTAGCAGCTGATGTCATTTCAATAATGATGGGTACAGTAGACAGAGACTGTCACAAAGGTTGTCATTGGTAAAAATACCTGTTAGAGTCATAGTTTAGGGCTGGTAGCTCTTCCTTGCTGCTGCCACCTTATCTTCTACTGCTGCTGCTGCCTTGTCTTCCTGGGTGATTAACATGGAAGAAGCTACTTTTGAGCCCAAGGCCAGACAGAGGCAAGCTTCTCCCGAGGGTTTTGTAGCTGAGTCTATAGCCTTAAGTATTGCAGCTGCAAACATTACAGCTAACTCCTGGGCCTTCCAACCTGAGGGGATGGCTGCAGCTGGGCCTGCTCCTGTGCCAGGTCAGCACCCAGACTCCTGGCCTTCAGGCCTAGTGCTCGCTGGTCATTTTGGCACTGTGCTTGAAAGAGTCTGGGAGGAAGTATAACGACTAGACATTTCTTTTGCTGACAGAAGTCTTATTTCATCTTAAAACGGTTATGCTTATATTCTAACGTTTTCATCATTCCAAATGTGGAGTAGGGAAAAATCGAAAAGCCTGTTTGTTAACGTTATTTCATTGAAATCTGTTTCTACTGAATTAACTTTGCAAAACTCGTGGAGCCTTTGATTACACTCAGAATGTTCATTTTTATTCAATGCTTTTCATAAAATAAAGGTGAGTTGTTTTGGATTGAGAAAATATTATTCTGAATTTCTTTAAATACCTCAGAATAATTATTGGCTAGTTTATTTGGGAATAAATGGTACATCTTTGATGTATTTCTTCCCTGGTATTTATTATAGTCTGTAAAAACTAATATGCATCATTCACATTCTAACTTAGTTTCTTATTCTTCCATTATCTTCACCTGTTGTTCCTGCTCATAGGTTGCTGCTGTATGTATCACAGTGCTGACAACCTGTAATAATTGCATGCATTTAGGCAAGCCTTACAGTTTATACTGTCTTTCCACATACATGTTCTTATATGAGTATTATAATCACCATGAGGTGGGCAGAGTAAGGAATACTATTTACATTTTAAGGCTAAGGAAACTGAAACACAAATCAGGTTAAGTGACTTGTCAAAGATCAGTAAGGGCAAATCAGGTTATAGGGTCTGAAATCCAATCATCTGTCATTCCACTCTTGGCACCAGGACAGGGTGGCTTAATTGAACAAGTATGGGCTTTAAAAATCAGAAATATTCTGGTCTCAAATCTGGTTCTGCCACTTACTAGTTGTATTACTCAGGGTGACCAACCATCTTCATTTACTTTCAGACTGAAAGCAGGAGACCCAGAGTGTTAAACAGAGATGGAGTTCGATAAAATACAAAACACAATAACAAAAAACAAAACAAAATAATGGCAGGCTATAAGTAGTTGGTAAGAATAAGTAGTGATTATTGGTCTGCTTATATTCTCTCTCCTTGCCTATCCACTTGCATCTGCTGTGCAAATAAAAGTAGTTTTTGGTTAAGCCACATGAAATTGCAGAGTTTTGAAGAGGAAATTGTCAAGTATCAGCAATTCCATATGGTTTTATCTAATTCTTACAGAGTCCTGAAATAACAAGGTTTCATGATGCTTTGATTTTGCCTTTTGTTTTGATATGTATTTAAAATGTTTTCTTTTTGAGTAGGTTATGCAAACATATTTTAGAAAATTTTTAAAAGATTCAAAACACTATATAGGAAAAAATTAAGTTCCTCATTTATCACTGTTCTCTAGTCACTTAGTTTCCTCCTCTTGAAGCTTCCTCTTTTTTTCTTTTTAACATCTTTATTGGAATATAATTGCTTTACAATGGTGTGTTAGTTTCTGCTTTGTAACAAAGTGAATCAGCTATACATATATCCCCATATCTCCTCCCTCTTAGTCTCTCTGCAACCCTCCTTATCCCATCCCTCCAGTTGGTCACAAAGCACCGAGCTGATCTCCCTGTGCTATGCGGCTGTGAAGCTTCCTCTTGAAGCAATCACTGATAGGAGATACTTAGAATACTTTCCAAAGATGCTTTATTTATTTATAAAAACACTTGCATAATGTATCATTTCTATGTTTTTTTTTCTGCCAGATGTTTGCCTAATATATACATTTGACCAAACAAGCATATAAATTTGATAGATATTCCCATAGACCACGCACAGTGGGTGAAGGGAATTACTCAATAGAAAGTTGATACAGTGTTCTTAAAAGAAGAGAAAAGGGATGCTATGCAAGTACAGACAATAGATGATGACTCAGTAACTAAAGGCTCCAGGCTAAGAGAGCAGACCCAAATCAGTGTTCTCAGTGCCCCTTTATAAGCAAGTATACATAAAACACTAAATATATAACATGTTCTCACACTAGACTGTGAGCTCTCAGAGGGCAGGAGCTCGAATATGTTCATCTCGGTATCCCCAACTCTAAGTATACTTAGTTCTTGACAAATAGAAGGCATAAATACATTTTGAGGGCATAAATGGTTTGCTACTTACTGAAATTTTTCTCAAGCATTTCAGTAAGACCTACTTAACATTGTCACAATATTACCATCCAATGTTTATCTTTTCTAAGCAGATGTTTTCCCACATGTAACATTTCTGTGTTGCAGCTCTTCTTATTTCTCTAAATCTTGGTAAACAATCTAAATTTCATGTACTTGAGTTAGAAAACTGGAGTGGTTATTTCTTTTAAACGTATGCCACTGGCAGTAAAGATTTCATCTGGAAAAAAGTCCTATTTTAGACATTGTTTGTTTGCATAGCAGAAAGTAGAGTGAACATGAAGGCTGGATAGCTATTTGGCCAAGTCATTGAACAATAGATATTGTAATCCATTTGAAAGAGAGTACAAAGTATGGTATAAGGTATATTTTTTAATGTAAAAAATATTCAAGTATACAAGGAACACACAAGGAATCTTTCATATCTCTAGCAAACATAGGTACTATGTCTACTGGGGAGACTGGAGACCAATTCTCATCCTGGGGTGGGTCACTAGCGCAGACCTGAACATTACTGAAATATGAAAACCCAGAGAAGAACTAAAAGGGGGATGGGTAAATCTCTTTCTTTCCTATGTTCAATTTCCCTTCATAGGACAGGAATAAGTTCTTATTCCAGGACTTCACATTAGTATTGTAACATTTAAGTTCAATTACAGAGGAGCACACAGAGTAATAAGCCAAGAGGTGCTTGAATACTACCACTGACTAATGGACAAAAAAAGCCTCAAAGCAAGCACACTCTCCTCCATTCCAGCAAGGCTAAGCATATTGGACCTCAATATTGGGGACTAGTTGAAAGAAAGCAGCTGCTGAAAGAGGCATCTAAAGTTGATTGGAGGCTAGCATTAAAAAAGAAAGACACAGAAAAGAAAAGAAAGGGAAACAAACTTCCCCAAGTTCCTCTATACATGACAATTAGAGGTTTAATTCAAATTGTTATTAGACTCAATATTTACATCTACAAACCTCAAATTGTTACTAGGATTAAATGAAGCTTTGTAAACTGAGAAGAATTATTTTATTATTGTGTTCTCCACAACATCTAATACATGTGTTCCATATATTAATGTGCTCAATGAGTTGGGTTGAATAATATAAAATTTGGACCTTAATTATCTTAGAATTGAAAAGTCTTCTGACTCAAACTTTCTTACCTATAGCTTATATTTTAAAATGAACGTGGAATTTTAAAGTGATACAAATTTAATTAATAAGGAGTTTTTTTTTTTTAATAGTGGATACCATCAAATCACAAATATATAGTTCTCAGATATATCTGTCCATCTCATTCAAAACTCAACCTCAGTGCCCAATGTGGTCTCTTTCACACAGTCAAGATAAATATTTGTTGAATGGATGTTTGAATTAATAATAGCAGATATAGTTATAAATATAAAAATTTCAATCTACTATTAGTCAAAACCTTGAAAGGCAGACTGTGTCTATGAAGCACCTTGAAATAAACTGTCAGTATTTCTAGTTATTTCAAACCTAACCACTGTGAACAAACAGTAATAGAAACCAAAATGACCTCTTTTATGAAGAAAAAAATCCTAACTACAAATTAAACTTTGTGCCCAAACGACGGTCCAGCATTGGTGTGTATACATGTTATATACAGAGTTTCCCTTTCCATTCTAATTGAATGTGTCCTGCACAGTTCTGGGCACTTAAAAAACACAAACTACTATTTGTTGAATTAAAATGACAACTGCATAAGCCCAACCATAACTATTGCTGCAAGCTGTCATTTGCCTACTCTATAATATCAATGAAGCATCTGGTTCCTACTCTGTCACTTTCCCCTAGGGCTTCAAAATGAAAGCTATAGAGGGAAAAGTGGGATCATTATATGTGGCTAGAAGAAGAACTATGCTGTGTAGATGCTGAAACACATTTCTGTAATTTCATAAATGGCCTGGATTTCAATAATAACCATCAAAACTTTATTAGTTTCATTTCAGTTCGACTATAAATGAATTTGTTTCCTGCTAAATCACTCATATCCATATTTTCCACTATTTTAGTGGTAGTTGTTATAATGATGATGGTCTTTCTCTACAAAAATTATACAAGACAAGTTCAAGCCATTCCTATAAATAATTAACATATTTTACATAAGACAAATGTTTCTTTTCAAACAAGCTTCCTTTTTAAAAAAATGTTGTTTTGCACTGTTTCATTTTGTTTACCTACAAGATTAGTAAATCCATTATTTATGGGTTCATTATTCCTGGAGAAATGTCAGCACAAAGTTCTTACATAACGTGCCCCCCTCACCCTCAAACACATAGTTATGATATATTTATTGATTATATTGTAATATATTTACAATATAATCAATATATTGATTATATTGTAAAAGCCAATACTGAAAGAAAAAGTTAAAAATGTTAGCAATATAGCATGCTTAATTGATTTAAAAGATAAAAACTAAAAGAGTAAAGCTTAGTGTTGACTTTTGAGTGACATTCTTTGCTTGACTTTAAGCTTGTTTGTTTACCTAAATAATATTTACCTTCTGGACTATGCATAGTTGTGATTTGTAGTACAGAGAAAATTCTTTCTAGTAGAAAATCAGTTTTATCCTTCAAAGGCAAGATTAACAGATATTTCTTTGGTACCATTGTATAGTAATATATACTAATCTAGGAAGCACTATTAGATTTTTAAATAACGACATAATACAGATATCATAAATTGACCAAAATACTTCTATGTGTTTGCTTTTCTGTCAGCATATCCAAGTGACCATAAAAATAATTTAAAAGAAAACATTTTTAAAATAAACTCTTAAGCCCCTGAACAATAAGCAGGAACTTATTTTGACATGTAATTTATCAAGCTGTGAGACTTCTACTATTATAAAAAAGACAAAAACACAGAAAAAAAGAACAAAAATAAATGAATAACATGACTACAGTCTTGGGGAAGTTCCTCTGAACAAAATGTGAATTGAGGTGTTTTTGTCATTATCATTGTTACAAATTATAAAGCTGACCTGTACATATTAGATTTTTTTTCAATAATTGAAAAGCAGTAAATGGAAAGAGTTGCAATATTTTCATTAAGTGTAGAGAAAATCAGCTTTGACCATGTATTTATTTTGGTAAATCCTTTAAATGTACTAATATTTCTCATAAACCTCTAAAATTAATCCTCCAGAGTGCTGAGACTGGATTGGCATAGGATTTGAAATAGCAGGAAATTTAGCTAACAATTTTGAAAGGATTATTTTTCTGCAGCATATATTAATGTTTGCCACACCAAGTATTTCCTTGATGGTGTTTTTCCGTCTTTGCTGCATAGTCTGTCTTTTGGATAGATAATCACAATTTTTTAAAAAATCTCCAATAAAATGATTTAAACCAACAATGGTAGACTATTTAAAGTTGGATCATGTCACTACAGTGTGAGCATGGAGTTTCAACCTTGGTTTGTTGGTTTGTTGCTTTTTTTTTTAATTCTAGCCCTAGCTTTAATATAAAAAAAAATATTGCTCTTTCTTCATGAATTTCCTCATTTCTCCAAATAATAGTCAAAAGAGAAAGCTATTCTTCTTGATGAAGTGTCGATTGGATATTATCAGCTTTGGGGAATTGGTTCCTCGCTTCTCAACAATTCAATCTTTTCTCTCTTTCAAGAAAAGCACAAATGGACTAGCATTTCATGAAAATATTTTGTGGGTTTGGAGGCTTTTTACTAAATATATTAGTCTTCTGCTTGAATCACGTTCTAATTATTAAAGCTCACGTAATATCCAAAGGTCCCCTCATAGTCATCTAGAATGCTTTGCTGAGGCTGTTAATTTTGAGAATGTGGTGGTCCACGATAGTTTCTCCAAATCCATTATGACCTATTGCACCAGTGTTTTGGAAAGACTACTTTTTGAGCTTCCATTCTTTGGAAGCAGCCCAGAAAACACCTATGTTAGACAAATCTGAACACTATATTCTATAGCTTTATTTTCATAAAAGAACACTCCTGAGTAATACAAGTTTAATTCTTGGGTTTGATTTGTATCATTGGAGAAGGGAAGAATAAATCGACCCCACTATTAGATATGGAAACACTGTAGGACTCCCTCTCATTATGGCCTATTTGTATGCAGTTCTAAATGTAAAGCTCACCCTAATTAGCTCAGCTGTTTAGAGAAACTTAAAGATGAGCCCCCTGTGCTCTGCCCCAAGCAAATGTTACCAACCTCTCTCAAGAGTTGTGAAACTCACTCTTAAATCAAACGTCTCAAATAGTAAAAAGTAGAGGCAATGACCACCAAAAACAACCTCCCCACTCTGTAATTGGGTGTGGGTGTGCATTCACTGTGAACGAGTTGTATTAAGTATTTTCTGTTTAAATATATCTGTGTTGTGGATGTGCACATCCCTGCCGTGACATATCAGCGTTACTTATTGCACACATGAATTCAATTGCACACATTCCTGAGTCTTATTTTTCAGAGAATTCCAGTTTTTTCAAGTTATTCTAAGGAAGCATCAGGCATTGTGGCATGGTGTCTGGCACTACACAATTCCTTATTTAATAGGAGAACAAGAGAGCATTTACAGTAAAATAGTCATAAATTGTCAGCACATCTGTTGTTACTGCCCCGAGGGCCACATTAAAGTCTCCTGTTTTCCAGACATTTTTCTATTTTCAAATATACATTGTACTTTGATCTGGCACATAACCAATCAAGCTGGCTTTTATAACCTGGCCACGCCTATTTCTGCAGGCAGGTGTAGTAACTGAAAGAGAGCACTTTCAGGATGGAGGAGAAGGGCTACCTGGGATTCATTTTGAGCCAGTCATTTGCTCACAGCATCCTAGCAGGCAGTTTTGAGGAATTTCTAATGAAGCAAATCAGTAGGGTTTTTCTCTTTCTTATCAGTGTGGCTTCACTTAGAATGAGAATGCCTCACATAACATACTTTTCAAATGAGATATCTATAACTAGGAGAACAGATATTTTAAAAGAATACTTGAAATTATTTTTTTGCATTATCTTGACTTTGTTTTACCCTTTTTAATTAACTTTGTCATTTGTTGATTTGTGTGTTGTTTTTTTTTGTGTGTAAATAACTTCTCTATTACCATGTTTTTTAATATTATTTCATCTATCTATTTATTTATTTGATTTTTGCTGAGGGTGTGCAATCAACAAAGCACTCATAGGCAATAGGGCTGGTTTTACCTCACCTCCTCTTAATCTGTTCACCCAGTGTCAGGCAGACTTCTTTCCTCCTGAAAAGCACATGTACTTACAGATGCTCACAACACACTAAATATCTGTAGCCATTGCTCTGAGTCTAGTATGTCTGTACACTTGTGCTTCTACCAGTTGAGTTGCATGCTTTCCAAGAGTCAGAAACACTGTTCCACAACCTTTTATATGATTGGAAATTTCTATTGCAATTAGGTAAACATATTAATTACTGCATAAACTAGAAAGAAAACAAAGAGTGTAAAATACTTGGCATTTTTGCCCATAAAAAACTTCAGTGCTGGGCTTCCCTGGTGGCACAGTGGTTGAGAGTTCGCCTGCCGATGCAGGGGACGCGGGTTCGTGCCCCGGTCCAGGAGGATCCCACGTGCCGCGGAGTGGCTGGGCCCGTGAGATGTGGCCGCTGGGCCTGCGCATCCGGAGCCTGCGCTCCGCGGCGGGAGGGGCCACAGCAGTGAGAGGCCCGCGTACGGCAAAAAAAAAAAAAAAAAAATGAACATTATATTTTTTTGCTTAAGAATGCTAAATATATTATGATTTTCCATTTTAACCCATGTTTCAATTAATTTAATATTTACTCTCCCTGCTACTATAAGATAAAGCCGTTTTACTCCAATGTATGGGATAATGATTAAGCATGTCTGCTCCAAGGATAGTTGTGACTGTACCATTGCTCTATCACCAAGGTCCTGTGTAACTTTGTGAAACTTCTGTTTCTTTATCTAAAAAAAATAGGAATCTTAATAAAACTTAGATTATAGGGTTTTGTTATAAGAACTAAATGAGCTGATGGTAAAATGCTTCTGTCTGTGACTGGCACTTAAGAAGAAATGAATAATTGTTATAATAGTATATTACAGCATCAAACAATTGTGAGACAATTTGCAAAATGCCATCATGAATATTATTTCATTTAATTCTCAATTAATTGTTTTTCTTATTTTAGAGAGAAAAAAGATCTCAGAGATCTATGATGAACTACTGAGTTTGATGATAGGTAATTTTTCTCTGAGTTCAAAACATATCATTATACCCTTCCTATGTAATACTTTCCTTCATGAACTACTCCAAAAGGTGTGTGTCCTACTAAATTATTTTCATTTGAAGGAAGTCTTCTGGTTTATTTCTTATTTACAGACTTTATCAATAATATACACCATGGCAAAATGTCATGATTTGAGACACTGAAGCCTGGTAGATCTATTTCACTTGATGTATCTGTCAGTAGAACAGCTCGATTGTGTTTGGAAATAGAGAAAATAACACTTTTTTCCTCCAGCTGAGCATTCATCAATGAGTTCATGTAAACGGATTTCAAACCAGTAGAAAACAGAGTTTGAATCCATATTTTTGTCTTCACTTGAGACCATATATTAGATCTAGTGTAAGATTTTTCATACCAAGTCACCCTGACCCTGGATTACTGAGAGGGAGCTCTACTATAAACTAAGTCAATATCATAATACAGGACAAAGACAAGGTCTGCATAGGAATGCTGATTCCCATCTAATATTGAAAACATATATTTAATCCCCAATGTTAATGGCTTATATGATTTCTTTCCCAGAAAGCTACAGACTAGTGAGAAGAGATAAGGTGCTACAAAATCTACTACATACAAAGAAGATCTTAAGTACAGGAAGAGATGTACATGGGTATAGGGAGTTTAAAAAACATTGAGTTTGCATTGTATGAGAGATATGAGATTCAACTTCACGGAAAGAGTGGCTTTCAATATGGATAAAACCCAGAAATAAAGTATGGGCTGGAGGAGATAAGAAAAAAAGCTGTTTCTTATCGTTTGGGTAAGCCTAATTTTCTTTTGGTGTCTTAGCATCATTTCTGACATTTTCTACACTTCTGTAGTTCAGACTCTGAGAAACTGAATTTCTCAGACCTCTTTGCCACCAAAGTTCTGGTTTAGGTTCTATCAGTGGGAGACCTCCACATGCAATTAGCAGGCAGAAGGTACTTTTTTTTTTTTTTTGCTTCCATAACAGTGGCTGCAGTAGGCAGACCCAGTTTAGATTCTTAAAGCCATAACAGCAGACCAATGTAGGTTCTTATAACTGCCAAAAGCAGGCTCCTGGAATGGCAGCCCCAGAGGAATGCAAAGTAGGCAGCAGCACTCCCGGCTTTCTACAGATACTGCCACTCTACCTTTTTGTTCCTTCCAACAATTTTGTAACAACCCCAGTTCTCTTTCTTCTTGAAATACCTAAGCAGATTTCTGTTTTGGTATTTAGAACCCTTAATGATAAAGAGAAAAACAAACAGACAAACAAAAACATGCATGTAGAAAAGTTGGGACATGTGTTGGGGGAAAAAATTCTAGTTTTCCTAGCAATTGAACTAAAAATACAATTTAGAACTGTCTTAAATAGAGATTGTGATGCTCAACTGTTGAGTTTGCAATTCAGTAGTTTTCTGTCCTATATCTCTAGCTGTTCCTTTTTTGATAAGTTTTTACATAATCATTTAAGTTTTATTTTCTCTAGGTTTAAAAAGGTGAGAACTCATCAATTCCAAAGTTAACTTTAAAAAAGTCCCCAGAAATATATTTATAAAAAAGCAGTAGAGAAGATGACATAAATGCCTATAATTTAGCTCAGTGAATTAACACCATAAGCTGTGAACACAATAGGCCTGGAAAAGTGTCATAGAAAATTAAGGCCCAGAGATGTGAGGTAAATCATTGTTGATTGTAAACAAAATATTCTAACAATATAAAATGAAATTCCTCGATAATACCCACAATGGTTTGCGGGTTGGGTAGGGGAAACAGAGGAAGTAAAAGCATTCCACAAATCTTGTCTTGGTAGGAGACAGCTATGGACACTCATTAACATTTAATATTTAAAAAATACAAGCATATGTAAGCATGTCATGTATTTAGAGATATATAGTAAGAGACCATACCATTCAAATGAATAGAATGGAAAATCAGTACAAAGAGCACTCAACATTCAACTAAAGATAGAAAGGAAACTAAGATAATAACAATAAGGTATGGCAAATATAAAACACAAAGTCGGTATCAGTTGAGATAAAGATACAAATCAGTTCTCATTAACATTTCTAATGGTTTAAAACCAAAACTGCTCAGATTAAATAAAAACAGAACAAAACAAAAAATCCAAAATCAAATTCAAGGCAAAATGCCCTAAATGTTATAAAGAGACATAATTCATATCAATAGAAATAGCAATATACCAAAGCAATGTAATAGTCATATATCTTCATGCACCTAAATTTTTTAAAAATTACTTTAAATTTCAAGAAGTGACAACTGCTAAAATGACAAATCCAAAACTTCAGTGAGTTATTTTATTATCTTTCTCAGAAAGCAACAGATCAAATAGACTAAAAAATAAGCATACCAAATATTTCAATACAACATTTGAGTAGTCTATACTAGTAAGTGAATATGTATTATTTCAAAACAAATAGAGATTTCACAATTTCTAAAATGCATCAATAGAACATTGATAAACTAACCATACGTTGATTCTTTTCAGTGGACAACAATCCATTCACTTGACAGATATTTACCAAGTGTGTTCTATGTGCCACACACTGTTGTCTCCTTGCGGATCCTAAATTGTTCAGAGAGATGAAAAATGTCATGGTAAAAAGATTGGAGAAATGTGATCTGATTTACATTTCAAAAAGATCAATCTGCTGCAGTGGAGAATCTCATAAAATACAATTTTAACTTATAAAAACTCCACACAATTTTCTCAGAATTGTTTATATAAAATAGAAGACTAGAAGATTTAACATCTATCACTTGGCTCAATGAGCTTACGTCTCAGGCAAGAGATACAATACTTCTGACAAAGTTTAAAGTAAGAAAGGAAAACAAAACTGAAAAAAATGTGCTGTCCTTGATTTCCCATTAAGAATTAAATGAGAGAGTTAAGCAATATTTAAAACAGATTAAGTATAACTTAGAGAAACTGATAAAATTTGTACAGTGTTGCATATATAAACCAAATATATTTTCAGAGGTAAATTTTTTTTCTATACACTATTTTCCTCTTCCTTGATGACTTTAGAATTTAACTCCTGAAAACAATGTTTCTCCATTGAACTATCTCATTGAATCATTTGGCAAAATAGTCTATTTATTTTCAGTATTTATTGATGAGGTTAACTGTCTAACCAGTCTATTGTCTAAGTCTATCACAAGTTTACTACTATTTAAATTAACATAAGCACATATGGATATGTGTAAATGCATGGAAAATGTCACAGTGGATAAACACCAAACTAGTAACAGCAGTTACATCTGGGGAGTCATCTGATTTAGTAGAATAAGGCAGGTTTAGAGGAGAGGGGAGAGAGGATTTAGGCTTTAGATTTAGGCTTATCTAGAATATTTCAATTTCTTTAAATGGAGAATTTTTTGTATGTGAATGAGGCATTCATAGCTTGGAAGGGAATAGAACACTGAATTGTCAAAGTGTATTTTCAAGGGTTAAAAACATGACTCATACAAATATAGAATGGACACAAGCCAGATATTTTACCGGACTCATTAAGTAATGGAAAAACCAATAGAGCAATAAAGCTGATTTCAAAAGACTTTGAGGATTGAAGATTATATAGCCATCAGAAAAGATATAGTTTTAAATATGGATATTAAAATAAGGTTTTTAAATTACATACAAAACTGATTAATATTCCACAAGGCATTAAAACCGTAACTTTGGAATTATGTTTTCCACTGATTAGAAATCTACAGACTAACATGTAACTCTAGTTAAATAGCAAAACCAAGCCCAGGTATATTCTCCTGGAGAATTAAACAGTCCTTGGGTATGCTTGCAAAACAATAAACCAGCGTAACATTAAGAGTACACACCATGCCCTTTTTGTGCTTATTTGCAAGCATTGTATGAATTTTTCCTTATGAAGTAAAGAAAAACAGTAAGAAAAGACACCCCACTGTTAAGAACAGTGGTAGAAACAGATATTTTTTTGATCACATATTGGGGAAATGTGAGTAATTTCTGGAATAACTGTAATAGAACTATCCAAATGCAGATGGTGAAGAGGTAACATTATGAAAAATATTATTAATTGTAGAAAAAGAGAATCAAAATTCTTTGTAGTTGGAATATAAGCCCTGATACTAGAAAATATTCATACAAATGCTGACAGGGATGTAACAGAAAAAGATAAAAGTTTTCGGGTAAGACCAGGAGAGAGACTGCCTTTAGCTACATGTGGCTGATTATTCCTGATGAATAAGGATTGTTGTGTTATTGAATCTATTCTATATATTATCTTTAGTTTATGTATTTTCATGTTGGAACTGGTTGTGTAGGAAATTCCTATAAGGTATTCCATGCTTTGTGTGTGTGTGTGTGTGTGTGTGTGTACTCTTTATACATTTTTTTTCTGCTGTAATCAGAACATTATGTCTCTTCAGTTATAGATAAGGCTGGATAAACTCTAATTCCCAATTACAATCAAGATTTAGGTGACCACTGTGAGTTCCGAAAAAGCAAAATAAGACATAATATTCTTGGTGTGCCACATGTCATATAAATGTAAAACATTTGTTAAAAAATTCCCCATAATTTTCACAAACCACTATTTTCAAATATTAGGCTTAAATCAGAATTAGCCTAGTGAGTACTTCCTTGTACATTTTTATTGATCTCATTTTGTCTTAATTACTTGAAGAAATTTTGTTTAAGAGACTATAATAGAAATAAAGGTTGATTGACTCTATGGATAAAGATAAAAAGAACCCTGGATGTCTCTGATAATAAGGAAATATTAGTGTCTTAACATTTCATGATCTTAGTTGAACTTTCTGATATCTTTATCCTGTCTGTTGGAAATCTAGCAAGGAAGGCTATCAAAGCCAGTTAATGAAAACAGAGCATCAGATTCTATCTGAAAATTGAGGAAACAAAGACTGAAACATGCCTTCTATGAAAGTTAATTGGAGGGCTTAGAATTTATTGTTATAGGGTTACATAAAAAATATCAGAAGTGATTATTTCCCACTATTATTGGAAGACCAAAGTGAAAGGCCCTCTAAAATAAAGAAACTTGAAACTGCGCTCCTTTCAAAGAATCTAGGGCACGCATATTTCTTTGACTTTACATTAAAAAAAGAGTATACTGATTTACATAAATTTGCATACACTACTTAAGTATGTAAAACTAATTAGTACAAATGAAAACGATATGTTCAATATTCACATTTAAGGCGTTCAAAGAACTGGGGTCAACCAAGGTTTGCAAATTAGGAAATCTGACCCCACCAGGGTATTTCTCCCAAATCAGGGATCATTTTCAAAGTGCTTTGCCTAAAGACAAAGGCTTCCAAGCCGATGACTCTGTAAAAACAAATGTCTGTTTTCCCCACTGTTAAAGTAAGAGGTCCCTAAGTATTTTTAGTGCACTTGGGGCTGCTGTTCTCATTGATGGCTTCTTGTCTTGAGACGGTGTTTTATATCATTCTGTCTTGTACCTGAGGAGGCTATCAAGAGAGTTGCCTTGGACTGATCAGGTCGCGATAGGAAGAATTCAGTGCTCTAAAAATGGTATACAACCTCTAAAAGTCTTTAAAAATTGTCAGCTCTACTTTTAAACCTTAGTGGCTTAAACTGTTTATAAAGGAGACTAAAATAAGAAAGTTTTCTGTTTTAAATAAGATAACCTAGGAAGTTTTAGAAGGTGCAACATTTGGGCATTATATTTTCCTTTCCTGAGTTATGAGAGACCTTTAATAAAAAGTGTCAGTAATCTCAAATCCATTTAAACTTGCTTCCTGGGATGTTCTGATTTTCAGAGCCATGATCTGCCTGTGATGGATCATAGCTGATCAGGTCATTTGCTGATAAACATCTTTCAGAGGATTTTCTTTTCCATTTTCCATTGAAATTCTCATAGTGTAATGGTATGTCCTTGCAGAGGCTACTCTGACTGCCAACTTTAATTTTTCAAGATAAGTCTGTTTTCTGGAAATACAGCTCATCTTATAGAACTAGTTTTACTATTTATTAAAGACCTGGACCCTGTCAACTAAACTGAGTACTAAATATTGAGATAAAAAGTGCATATCATCATGCAGTCAATTTTTTGTGCTCATGGATGCTGAGTTGTTGAATATTTAAGATCATCAGGGTACTTGGCAGGAACTTTCTCTTTGCTAGAGGATACTTTTTTTCGTGACCTGGAATTTAAGCATATGTTTTTGGATTTTCTGATGATTTCTTTTTCTTTTCTTTTTTTTTTTTTTTTTTTTTTTTGCGGTACGCAGGCCTCTCACTGTTGTGGCCTCTCCCATTGCAGAGCACAGGCTCTGGATGCGCAGGCTCAGCAGCCATGGCTCACGGGCCCAGCTGTTCCGCGGCATATAGGATCTTCCCGGACCAGGGCACGAACCCATGTCCCCTGCATCGGCAGGCGGACTCTCAACCACTGCGCCACCAGGGAAGCCCTGTGATGATTTCTTAAAATGGATCCTTTCTTAGTCCATTATTGGCACTACTGCCAAACCATTGCATTTATCTCCGTGCCAACCCATACAAAAACTTTCAGAGGAGATTTGCTACTGTGGAGGGGTGGGGGAAGTTATCCTCAAACCTCTTAGGGTCCCTGGCTGTCTGAAAACTAGCTGATAGAGACAAATTAAAACGATAAAAACATGAATTTATTTAATATAAGTTTTTCATGACATGGGAGCCCTCATAAAGAAATCAAGACCTGAAGAAATTGTTAAACTGGAAATAGTATTGTTTTGCTTCACTTTTGTTTGTTTTTTTTTTTTATTAAAGTATAGTTGATTTATAATATCATGTTAGGTTCAGGTGAACAGCACAGTGATTCAGATATATATATATATATATATATATATATATATTCTTCTTCAGATAAAATGGTTCAATTGGAATATTTTTAATGCTAGTTTTGATGAAGAGTACACAGCCGAGAAGAAATAGGATATAATATGAAGAGCATGAATTCAAAAAAAAAGTGTGAGGTCAAAGAATATGAAGTAAGTGTAGTAAACTGGGGGAAAATTAGCAAGGCCTCTTTGTTCCTTCAGATTTTTCTGGCATCCTTCTGTCTCTGGAGATAAGGATGCTCCTTTCCTCTGGATAAAGGGAGGGCAACTCTGACATGAGGGTTTTATTACCTCTTTCAGAGAAAAAGGGTGTGGAGAGGGAAGGTTAGAGTGACCTTCTTGTTTCTGCCATTTTTTCAAACTACTTCAGTTTAAAATAGTCAATATGCCATGGCACCTATTTTGGAGTGTCATGTCCTGAACGTCATCTCTACCCAGTGCATCCAAGTTCACTGCCTGGCACTAGAGGGCCTCCATCCTCTGCCCTTAACTGTCAGTATTTCTTTGTGGCTTGACTTTAGCCACACCTACATTGATTCTTCTCTTTTCTAAAATTCTTACCTGATTTTTTAGGATACAGCTCATTCCCCACTTTTTCTATAAAAGAATTCCATGACTATTGTATCTTCATCTTAATTCCATCTCTCAAGGCCTAGCTCACATTCTCCCTATTTAATTGAAAACATCTCAGAGTACCCCTCCTTACCATCCTCTATAACCCATATTATTACCTATAATAATAAAATGTCCCACTTATTTAAAATGTGTTATACCATTTTATAGTTGAGAAACTGAAACATGGGGAGATTAAAAAGATTGCCCAAAGTAACAAAGCTAGGATTCATATCTGTTTTCTTTTATTTTTTTCTCTCAATAAAGCCCTTGCTCATAATTACAATAAATCTGCTGACTTCTTAAATGGTATTCATTCATTTCACCTTCACTAGCCTGCTATTTTTATCATCTAAAAAATCACTTATTTTGTTTAGTAACACTGATGCATTTCTGAAATGCTTCATATATTTTGTGCTTCTTTTTGTTTCCTGAAACTTAAGCACAGAGTGACGGAATAAGATGTAAATGCATTTCTTTCCTTAGCTGGATGAAAGTAATTTCAAACTAGTGATAAATCCAATATAAAAAATAAATAAGAGTGTTTGGGACATCTTATAAACTACGACAAACTTACTAAATTTTTTTTGCTTCTTAGATAACACTGATTATAAATTTAATAATATTTTCAGAAAAAAAGCCCTGGATCATTATAAGAACACTGTGATAATAAAATGAACGTTTTCAACTTTAAGAGTATTTGTCAATTAAATAATGTTTTAGAAAAACAGAAAGGCAGTAATTAGGATGAAATTTTCTAATTTTCTGTGAGTTCTATTGACATTCATAGGAATCTCTAAAATAAAAATTAAACAAAAAATTTTCTCCCCAAATTCTGTGTATTATTCATGAATTATATATCAAATTCAATTACTCTTCCTTTTCCTGACTCTGGGCATTTAATGTGTCCATAAATGTCATTAAGTGTTGGAATAAAACATTGTGAAAGAACCAGATGAAGGAGATTATCAAACTTCTCTAATTCTCTTTTCAATTTTATTTAAAAATATTTACTTGGTTTCCCTTTTATAACTTCTGTACTCTAGAGTAGGGGTCCCCAACCCACGGACCACAAACCTGTACCAGTCCGTGCGAAGGAACCCCCTGTTAGGAACCGGGCCGCACAGCAGGAGGTGAGCAGTGGGCAAGTGAAGCTTCATCTGTATCTACAGCTGCTTCGGATAGCTCTCATTCCTGCCTGAGCTCCACCTCCTGTCAGATCAGTGGCGGCATTAGATTCTCATAGGAGTTCAGACCCCTACTGTGAACTGTGCATGCGAGGGATCTAGGTTGCGTGCTCCTTACGAGAATCTAATGCCTGATGATCTGAGGTGGTGATGCTAGCGCTGGGGAGTGGCTGCAAATACAAATTATAATTAGCAGAGAGGTTTGACTGCACAGAGACCATAATAAGTCAATTGCTTGCAGACTCATATCAAAACCCTATCAGTGAGTGGTAAGTGAAAATTAAGCTGCATCTGGTGGCAGGCTTTATAGTGGGAAGTGAGTTGATGTACTTCAATTGTACAGCTGCATCTGGTGTCAGGCTTTAGGTCAGAATCCGACACTTATTTTAGTCCGTGCGTGGCCCGTGCATTATTTTATTTACCACGTCCATCCACGCCTCTTTCCTGCACTGCGTACTTGTCTCAGACACAGTTTTGGAAAGTTCACAAGCTAACGCTAGCCAAATGAATAAAAAACAAATGTCGTTGGAGAGCTTCTTTGAAAAGGGGGAAAGACCCAATGACGAGACAGCAGAACAGTCTAAGATTGCCAATAAAAAGAAAGCTGAATTTAAAAGAAAATACCAAGAGTCCTACTTAAATTACAGGTTCATTGCAACAGGTGATTCACATTCTGCAAGCCCTCTTTGTATAATATGTGGTGATTGATTATCCAATGAAGCCATGAAACCTTCAAAACTGCTTCCCCACATGGAGACCAAGCACCCTGCATTAAAAGACAAGCCTTTGGAGTTTTTCAAAAGAAAAAAAAATGTGAACACGAAGAACAGAAGCAATTATTGAAGGCCACTACTTCATCAAATGTGTCTGCACTGAGATCATCATTTTCAGTGGCTAACCACATTGCTAAAGCTAAGAAGCCCTTTACTGTTGGTGAAGAGTTGATCCTGCCTGCTGCTAAGGACATTTGTCGTGAACTTTTAGGTGAGGCTGCAGTTCAAAAGGTGGCACATGTTCCTCTTTCGGCTAGCACCATAACTAGATGAATTAATAAAATAGCAGAAGATATTGAGGCACAATTGTTAGAGAGGATTAATGAGTAGCTGTGGTACGCAATCCAGGTTGACGAATCTACCGATGTTGACAACAAGGCAGTAATGCTTGTTTTTGTGAGAGATATTTTTCGGGAGGATGTGCGTGAGGATATGTTATGTGCACTTTTGTTACCAACCAACACCACAGCTGTAGAACTATTCAAGTCTTTGAATGACTATATATCAGGAAAACTGAATTGATCATTTTGTGTCAGTATATGCACGCACGGAGCTGCTGCCATGGCTGGACAGCTTTCTGGTTTCACTACTCGGGTCAAAGAGGTCTCTTCTGAATGTGAGTCTAAGCACTGTGTCATCCATAGAGAAACGCGTACCCGAGAAATGTCACCTGAACTTAACAACGTTTTACGGGATGTGATTAAAATTATCAACCACATTAAAGTACATGCCCTTAACGCACATCTGTCATGCAGCTCTGTGAGATGAACACAGAGCACACACGTCTTCTCTTACACACAGACGTGAGATGGCTTTCTAAAGGCAGATCATTGGCCAGCGTTTTTGAATTATGCTCCAGAGATTTCTTTTAGAAAAACAGTCACTACTGGCAGCACATTTCACTGACACAGAATGGGTCGCAAAACTTGCTTACTTGTGTGACAAATTCAACCTGTTCAATGAACTCAATCTGTCACTTCAGGGGAGAACAAGTGGTCGCATTCAAAGCCAAACCAGCATTATGGGGCAATGAGTGAACATTGCGATTTTTGACGTTTCAAACATTAGCAGAGATTTTGAAAGAGACTGAGCCAGGGCCTTCTTTCTCCCAGCTGGTGCATGATCACCGATCTCAGCTTTCAGAAGAGTTTGAGCACTACTTCCTAACCACAAAAGACCCCCGAACTGGGAAGGAATGGATCCACAACCCATTTGTGAATAAGCCAGGTGAATCGACTTTGTTCATGCTAGAAGAGGATCAACTGCTTGAGATCACAAATGACGGTGGCCTTAAAAGTATGTTTGAGATAACTTCAAATCTCCATACATTCTAGATTAAAGTCAAGACAGAATATCCTGAGATTGCCACAAAAGCACTAAAAAGCCTGGTTCCATTTCCAGCAACCCATCTTTGTGAAGCAGGGTTTTCTGCAGTGACAGAAACCAAAGCGATATTACGGAGTAGACTGGATATAGCAACACACTTCGGGTGTCACTGTCTCACATCACCCCCAGATGGGATCATCTAGTTGCAGGAATCGTTCAAGGCTCCCACTGATTCTGCTTTATGGTGAGTTGTATAATTATTTAATTATACATTACATAATAATATAGATATATTATTATTATGTAATAATAATAGAAATAAAGTGCACAATAAATTTAATGCATTTGAATCATCCCAAAACGACACTCCACCCCTGCCATGGAAAAATTGCCTTCCATGAAAGCTGTCCCTGGTGCGAAAAATGTTGGCGATAGCTGCTCTAGAGGTAATATTCTAGGAGGCCATTAAATTGCAAAAGAAAATTTTATTTTTCTTCTTTATTGCAGGTTATCTTTATATTTCTGGCATTTTTTGTCTTTTTTATTCTTTTGTTTCTTTATCTTCTCTTTTTTCTCTATTATGTAACTAATTTTATTTTTAAATTAAAATTCAAAAAATTTATTTTGTCTCAACTATAATTTTAGAGAGCCACATAAATACTATATATCCACTTTCTAAAAAATAATAAATTAGGGAAAATATTTGCAAACTGCACATATGACAAAGGAATATTATCCAGAACATGAAAAGATTCTCAACAGTGAGTGAAAAGCAAACAATCCAGTTATAACACAGGCAAAGGAAATAAACAGACACTTTGTATATAGATATATATTTTTTAACATCTTTATTGGAGTATAATTGCTTTACAATAGTGTGTTACTTTCTGCTTTATAAAAAAGTGAATAAGCTATACATACATATATATATATATATATACCCATACCTCTTCCCTCTTTCATCTCCCTCACTCCCACCCTCCCTATCCCACCCCACTAGGTGGTCACAAAGCACCAAGCTGATCTCCTTGTGCTATGCGGCTGCTTCCCACCAGCTATCTGCTTTATGTTTGGTAGTGTATATATGTCCATGCCACTCTCTCATTTTGTCCCAGCTTACCCTTCCCCCTCCCTGTGTCCTCAAGTCCATTTTTATTCCCGTCTTGCCCCTAGGTCCTTCATGAGCATTTTTTTTTTTTGAGATTCCAAATATATGTGTTAGCATACGGTATTTGTTTTTCTCTTTCTGACTAACTTCACTCTGTATGACACACACTAGATCCATCCACCTCACTACAAATAAATCAATTTTGTTTCTTTTTATGGCTGAGTAATATTCCATTGTATACATGTGACACATCTTCTTTATCCATTCATCTGTTGATGGACACTTAGGTTGCTTCCATGTCCTGGCAATTGTAAATAGAGCTGCAATGAACATTTTGGTACATGACTCTTTTTGAATTATGGTTTTCTCAGGGTATATGCCCAGTAGTGGGATTGCTGGGTCATATGGTAGTTCAATTTTTAGTTTTTTAAGGAACCTCCATACTGTTCTCCATAGTGGCTGTATCAATTTATATTCCCACCAACAGTGCAAGAGGGTCCCTTTTCTCCACACCATCTCCAGCATTTACTGTTTGTAGATTTTTTGATGATGGCTATTCTGACTGGTGTGAGGTGATATCTCCTTGTAGTTTTTATTTGCATTTCTCTAATGATTAATGATATTAAGCATTCTTTCATGTGTTTGTCAGTAATCTGTATATCTTCTTTGGAGAAATGTCTATTTAGGTCTTCTGTGCATTTTTGGATTGGGTTGTTTGGTTTTTTTTGATATTGAGCTGAATGAGCTGCTTGTAAATTTTGGAGATTAATCCTTTGTCAGTTGCTTCATTTGAAAATATTTTCTCCCATTCTGAGGGTTGTCTTTTCGTCTTGTTTATGGTTTCATTTGCTGTGCAAAAGCTTTTAAGTTTCATTAGGTCCCATTTGTTTATTTTTGATTTTATTTCCATTTCTCTAGGAGGTGGGTCAAAAAGGATCTTACTGTGATATATGTGATAGAGTGTTCTCCCTATGTTTTCCTCTAAGTGTTTTATAGTGTCTGGCCTTACATTTAGGTCTTTAATCCATTTTGAGCTTATTCTTGTGTGTGGTGTTAAGGAGCGTTCTAATTTCATTCTTTTACATGTAGTTGTCCAGTTTTCCCAGCACCACTTATTGAAGAGGCTGTCTTTTCTCCATTGTATATTCTTGCCTCCTTTATCAAAAATAAGGTGACCATACGTGTGTCGGTTTCTCTCTGGGATTTCTATCCTGTTCCAGTGATGTATATTTCTGTTTTTGTGCCAGTACCATACTGTCTTGATTACTGTAGCTTTGTAGTATAGTCTGAAGTCAGGGAGCGTGATTCCTCCAGCTCCATTTTTCTTTCTCAAGATTGCTTTGGCTATTCAGGGTATTTTGTGTTTCCATATAAATTTTGATATTTTTTGTTCTAGTTCTGTGAAAAATGCCAGTGGTAGTTTTTATAGCAATTGCATTGAATCTGTAGATTGCTTTGGGTAGTAGAGTCATTTTCACAATGTTGATTCTTCCAATCCAAGAACATGGTATATCTCTCCATCTATTTGTATCATCCTTAATTTCTTTCATCAGTGTCTTATAGTTCTCTGCATACAGTGCTTTTCTCTCCTTAGGTAGGTTTGTTCGTAGGTATTTTATTCTTTTTGTTGCAGTGGTAAATGGGAGTGTTTCCTTAATTTCACTTTCAGATTTTTCATCATTAGTGTTTAGGATTGCAAGAGATATCTGTGCATTAATTTTGTATCCTGCTACTTTATCAAATTCATTGATTAGCTCTAGTAGTTTTCTGGTAGCATCTTTAGGATTCCCTATGTATACTATCATGTCACCTGCAAACAGTGACAGGTTTACTTCTTTTCTGATTTGGATTCCTTTAACTTCTTTTACTTCTCTGACTACTGTGGCTAAGACTTCCAAAACAATGTTGAATAACAGTGGTGAGAGTCGACAACCTTGTCTTGTTCCTGATCTTAGTGGAAATGGTTTCAATTTTTCACCATTGAGGATGATGTTGGCTGTGGGTTTGTCATATATGGCCTTTATTATGTTGAGGTAAGTTCCCTCTATGTCTACTTTCTGGAGGAGTTTTATCATAAACTGGTGTTGAATTTTGTCAAAAGCTTTTTCTGCATCTATTGAGATGATCATAATGTTTTTATTCTTCAGTTTGTTAATATTGTGTCTCACATTGATTTGTGGATATTGAACAATCCTTGCATTCCTGGGGTAAACCCCACTTGATCATGGTGTATAATCCTTTTCATGTGCTGTTGATTCTGTTTTCTAGTATTTTGTTGAGCATTTTTGTATCTCTGTTCATCAGTGATGTTGGTCTGTGGTTTTCTTTCTTTGTGACATCTTTGCCTGGGTTTGGTATCAGGGTGATTGTGGCCTCATTGAATGAGTTGGGGAATGTTCCCCCCTCTGCTATATTTTGGAAGAGTTTGAGAAGGATAGGTGTTAGCTCTTCTCTAAATGTTTGATAGAATTCTCCTGAGAAGCCATCTGGTCCTGGGCTTTTGTTTGTTGGAAGAGTTTTAATCACAGTCTCAATTTCAGTGCTTGTGATTAGTCTGTTTATAGTTTCTACTTCTTCCTGGTTCAGTCTCGGGAGGTTGTGCTTTTCTAAGAATTTGTCCATTTCTTCCAAGTTGTCCATTGTACTGGCATATAATTGCTTGTAGTAATCTCTCATGATCCTTTGTATTTCTGCAGTGTCAGTTGTTACTTCTCCTTTTTCATATCTAATTCTATTGGTTTGAGTCTTCTCTCTTTTGTTCTTGATGAGTCTGCCTAATGTTTTACCAATTTTGTTTATCTTCTCGAAGAACCAGCTGTTAATTTTATTGATATTTGCTATTGTTTCTTTTATTTTTCATTTATTTCTGATTTGATCTTTATGATTTCTTTCCTTCTGCTAACTTTGGGGTTTTTTTTGTTCTTGTTTTTCTAATTGCTTTAGGTGTAAGGTTAGTTGGTTTATTTGAGATATTTCTTGTTTCTTGATGTAGAATTGCATTGCTATACAACTCTATCTTAGAAGTGCTTTTGTTGCATCCCATATGTTTGTGGTTTTGTTTTCACTGTCATTTGTTTCTAGGTATTTTTTGATTTCCTCTTTGATTTATTCAGTGATCTCTTGGTTATTAAGTAGTGTATTGTTTAGCCTCCACGTGTTTTTTTTTTTTTTTTTTTTTTTTTTCAATACGTGGACCTCTCACTGTTGTGGCCTCTCCTGTTGCGGAGCACAGGTTCCGGACGCACAGGCTCAGTGGCCGTGGCTCACGGGCCCAGCTGCTCCATGGCATGTGGTATCCCCTTGGACCGGGGCACGAACCTGTGTTCCCTGCATTGGCAGGCAGACTCCCAACCACTGCACCACCAGGGAAGCCCCTGTGTTTGTATTTATTACAGATTTTTTCCTGTAATTGATATCTAGTCTCATAGTGTTGTGGTCAGAAAAGATACTTGATAGGATTTCAATTTTCTTAAATTTATCAAGGCTTGATTTGTGACCTAAGATATGATCTATCCTGCAGAATGTTCCATGAGCACTTGAGAAGAAAGTGTATTCTGTTGTTTTTGGATGGAATGTCTTATAAATATCAATTAAGTACATCTTGTTTAATGTATTATTTAAAGCTTGTGTTTCCTTATTTACGTTCATTTTGGATGATCTGCCCATTGGTGAAAGTGGGTGTTAAAGTCCCCTATGATGATTGTGTTACTGTCGATTTCCCATTTTATGGCTGTTAGTATTTGACTTATGTATTGAGGTACTCCTATGTTGGGTGCATAAATGTTTACAGTTGTTATATCTTCTTCTTGGTTTGATCCCTTGATCATTATGTTGTGTCCTTCTTTGTCTCTTGTAATAGTCTTTGTTTTAAAGTCTATTTTGTCTTATATGAGAATTACTACTTCAGCTTTCTTTTGATTTCCATCTGCATTGAATATCTTTTTCCATCCCCTCACTTTCAGTCTGTATGCCTCCCTAGGTCTGAAGTGGGTCTCTTGTAGACAGCATATATATGGGGCTTGTTTTCATATCCATTTAACCAGTCTATGTCTTTTGGTGGGGGCATTTAATCCATTTACATTTACGGTAATTATTGTAACATAATTTAAGCTAACATATGTATGTTCCTATTACCATTTTCTTAATTGTTTTGGGCTTGTTATTGTAGGTCTTTTCCTTCTCTTGTGTTTCCTGCCTAGAGAAGTTCCTTTCGCATTTGCTGTAAAGCTTGTTTGGTGGTGCTGAATTCTCTTAACTTTTGCTTGTCTGTAAAGGTTTTAATTTCTCCATCGAATCTGAATGAGATCCTTGCTGGGTAGAGTAATCTTGGTTGTAGGTTTTTCCCTTTCAACCCTTTCAATATGTCCTGCCACTTCCTTCTGGCTTACCGAGTTTCTGCTGAAACACCAGCTGTTAACCTTAAGGAGATTTCATTGTATGTTATTTTTTGCTTTTCCCTTGCTGCTTTTAGTATTTTTTCTTTGTATTTTAATTTTAGATAGTTTGATTACTATGTGTCTTGTGTTTCTCCTTGGATTTTTCCTGTATGGGACTCTCTGCACTTCCTGGACTTGACTGACTATTTCTTTACCCATATTAGGGAAGTTTTCAACTATAATCTCTTCAAATATTTTCTCAGTTCTCTTTTTTTCTCTTCCTCTTCTGGGATCCCTATAATTTGAATATAGTAGTATTTATTTCCACTATTTATCTTCCAGGTCATTTATCCATTCTTCTGCCTCAGTCATTCTGCTATTGATTCCTTCTAGAGAATTTTTGATTTCATTTATTGTGTTGTTCATCATTGTTTATTTGTTCTTTAGTTCTTCTAGGTCCCTGTTAAACGTTTCTTTTATTTTCTCTATTCTATTTCCAAGATTTTGGATCATATTTACTATCATTACTCTCAGTTATTTTTCAGGTAGACTGCCTATTTCCTCTTCATTTGTTTGGTCTGGTGGGTTTTTACCTTACTCCTTTTTCTGCTCTATATTTCTCTGTCTTTTCATTTTGCTTAACTAACTGTGTTTTGGGTCTCTGTTTCACAGGCTACAGGTTCGTAGTTCCCACTGTTTTTGGTGTCTGCCCCCAGTGGCTAAGGTTGGTTCAGTGGGTTATGTAGGCTTCCTGGTGGAGGGGACTGGTGCCTGTGTTCTGGAGGACGAGGCTGGAAAATGTCTTTCTGGTGGGCAGCCCGCATCTGGTGGTGTGTTTTGGGGTGTCTGTGGCCTTATTTTTAATTTAAGCAGCCTCTCTGCTAATGAGTTGTGTTGTGTTCCTGTCTTGCTAGTCATTTGGCATAGGGTGTCCAGCACTGTAGCTTGCTGGTCATTGAGTGGAGCTGAGTCTTGGCGTTGAGGTGGAGATCTCTGGGAGATTTTCATTGTTTGATATTACGTGGAGCTGGGAGGTCTCTTGTGGACCAGTGTCCTGAACTTGGCTCTCCCACCTCAGTGGCACAGGCCTGACACCTGGCTGGAGCACCAAGACCCTGTCATTCACATGGCTCACAATAAAAGGGAGAAAGAAAGAAAGAGGGGCTTCTCTGGTGGTGCAGTGGTTGAGAGTCCGCCTGCCAATGCAGGGGACACGGGTTCATGCCCCGGTCCGGGAAGATCCCACATGCCATGGAGTGGCTAGGCCCATGAGCCATGGCTGCTGAGCCTGTGCGTCCGGAGCCTGTGCTCCGCAAGGGGAGAGGCCACAACAGTGAGAGGCCTGCTTACTGCAAAAAAAAAAAAAAAAAAGAAAAAAAAAGAAATAAAGAAATATATATAAATAAACTAAAGTTATTAAAATAAAAAATAATCATTAAAAAGTTTTTTAAAGTAATAAAAAATTAAAAAGAATGAAAGAAAGAAAGAAGAGAGCAACCAAACCAAAAAAGAAATTCACCAATGATAACAAGTGCTAAAAACTATACTAAAAAAAAAAAAAAATGCGAAGGACAGAACTCTAGGACAAATAGTAAAAGCAAAGCTACAGAGACAGAACCACACACAGAGGCATATACATACACAGTCACAAAAAGAGAAAAAGGAAAAAAATATATATATATATACCGTTGCTCCCAAAGCCCCCCTCCCAGTTTTGGATGATTAGCTGTCTATTCAGGTATTCCACAGATGCAGGGTAGATTAAGTTGATTGTGGAGATTTAATCTGCTGCTTCTGAGGCTGCTGGGAGAGATTTACCTTTCTCTTCTTTGTTCGCACAGCTCCTGGGGTTCAGCTTTGGATTTGTCCCCACCTCTGCATGTAAGTCGCCTGAGGGCGTCTGTTTCTTGCTCAGACAGGACGGGGTTAAAGTAGCAGCTGATTCGGGGCCTTGGCTCACTCAGGCCAGGGGGAGGGAGGGGTATGGATGCGGGGCGAGCCTGCAGCTGCAGAGGCCGGCGTGACGTTGCACCAGCCTGAGGCGTGCCGTGCGTTCTCCTGGGGAAGTTGTCCCTGGATCACGGGACCCTGGCAGTGGCGGGCTGCACAGGGTCCCAGGAGGGGAGGTGTGGATAGTGACCTGTGCTTGCACACAGGCTTTTTGGTGGCTGCAGCAGCAGCCTTGGCGTCTTATACCCATCTCTGGGTCTCGCGCTGATAGCTGCGGCTTGCACCCATCTCTGGAGTTCATTTAGGCAGTGCTCTGAATCCCCTCTCCTCATGCACCCCAAAACAATGGTCTCTTGCCTCTTCAGCAGTTCCAGACATTTTCCCGGACGCCCTCCCGGGTAGCTGTGGCGCACTAGCCCCCTTCAGGCTGTGTTCACGCAGCCACCCCCAGTCCTCTCCCTGCGATCCAACTGAAGCCCGAGCCTCAGCTCCCAGTCCTGCCCGCCCCGGCGGCTGAGCAGCCAAGCCTCTCGGGCTGGCGAGTGCCAGTTGGCCCTGATCCTCTGTGCGGGAATCTCTCCGCTTTGCCCTCCGCACCCCTGTTGCTGTGCTCTCCTCCGCAGCTCTGAAGCTTCTCCCTCCGCCACCTGCAGTCTCCGCCCGCGAAGGGGCTTCTAGTGTGTGGAAACCTTTCCTTCTTCACAGCTCCCTCCCACTGGTGCAGGTCCTGTCCCTATTCTTTTGTCTCTGTATTTTTCTTTTTTCTTTTGCCCTACCCAGGTACGTGGGGAGTTTCTTACCTTTTGGGAGGTCTGAGGTCTTCTGCCAGCATTCAGTAGGTGTTCTGTAGGAGTTGTTCCACATTTAGATGTATTTTTGATGTATTTGTGGGGAGGAAGGTGATCTCCACCTCTTACTCTTCCACAATTTTGAAGCTCCTTCCTCCTATAGATGTTAAATTAGCACATGAAAATGTATTCAACATCTTTATTCATCACGGAAATAAAAATTAAAACTACAATGCAATATCATAACCACTAGAATGGCCAAAGTAGAGACAATACCAAATGACTGTGAGGATGCAGAGAAACTGGATAATTCACACATCGCTGTTGGTAATGAAAATGGTACAGCCATTCTGGAAAATAGTTTGGCAGTTTTTTTAAAAAGTTAAACATGTAATGACTCCGAAGTTGCACTCTTGTGCATTTATCCCAGAGAAATGGAAACTTATGTTCACACAAAAACCTGTATGCAAATGCTCATAGTAGCTTTTCTTCCATGGTAGACAAGAATTGCAGTCCAGACATCCTTCAACTGATGAATAGTGAAACAAAAACTGGTACCTAAACACATGGAATACTACTTAGCAATAAAAAGAAATGAGTACTGATATGCACAACAGAGAATTATGCTGAGTGAAAATAGCCAATCCCATAAATCAATGATACGGGTAATTCTATTTATATAACATTTTCAAACTACAACGTTCCAAAATGTTGAGAAATTGGTCTTTTCCAGGGCTTAGGGAGGTGGACAGGGTGGGAGGAAGAAGCTGCATTAATAAAAGGGCAACATGAGGGATGCTTGTGGTGATTGAACAGGTCAGTATCTTGACTGTGATGGTGGAAACATAGACCTACACATATCATAAAGTTGTGTAGAATTACATTTACACACTCACACTGCCCCACAGAAACATACATGAGTATGTGTAAAACTGAGAAAATGTAAATAAAATTGGTGGATTATATCAATGCCAATATCTTGGTTGTGACATTGCACCATAGTTTTAAATGTTAACGTTGGGGGAAATTGAGCCAAACGTTCATAGCATCTGTATTCTAGTATTATTTTTACAGCTGCATGTGAATCCACAGAGATTTCAATAAAAATTTCAATTAAAAATAGTAAAATAAGGGTCTTTTGCTTTATATAATATTGAATAAATGAAACCATCAAATAATTATAATTTTGTGAGACATTCTCCCTACAAGAATATTGATACTTGACAATAGAGAACCTCATTCATATATACATTTTATAAGGCTAGAGCTGGTATCAAATTGGAAGATGGATTTGAATGTATTGATATGCAACATACATGTGTTCTGGAAGAGTAGGAAGAGACAGTGTTTAGGATAAAGATGTAAAGTATGTCAAGTGAATCACTGAGAAATATTTAGGGCAATGACTCTGAAACTTTACTGTGCTTACAAATTACTTGGAGAACTTGTTAAATACTCAGATGCCAGGATACAACCCAGAGGTTCTGATTCAGTAGATATGGAAAGAGGCTTTGGCATCATCCCAGGTAATCTTGATGGCATCAGTTCACAGACAATAATTTTAAAATCACTGATTTACAGATAATTCTTTGCAAGACAATAAGTTATGTGTTCTTTAAGTATATAGAAATATATTGAGGATTACTACCATCAGCGACTTTAGTATCAACTTAAAACTGAAAATTTAATTGAAAGAAATTGAGAATTTAACCACATGTTATATGAGTGAATAAATAGAATATCATTTCTACTTACTGCATGAGAACAAAATGAAAGGCTATATATTCATATTAGAAACATTTTTGTTTTTATGAATTTAAAATGGTTTTCTCTGTCTGGGAGAGCATGCAGTTTTATAGAGTGGTGTCATGAAAATATGATTGTTTGATAAATAATCAGGTACTGATTCTGAAAAATATGAATATTATAGTGGTTGATAGGGTTAATTTATTCCTTATGACTACTTTCTAGATCAGATTCTTAAGTAATCAGTAGACTTGTTATATATACAAAATAAGCACAGTACACTAATAGACAAGGGAAGTAGATTTTTTTTCTATTTTTCAGAATTTTATATGCTTTTATGCACTTAAGTTTACTTTTGAATATAGATACATCTATTGGACTTTCTATTAGCAGCAACTATCATTATAATACTGAATAATAAACATCTCCAAATAAAGTGGCTTACATTTATTCTAATGTTTATGGGTTGCAAGTGATTTAGGATAGTCTCAAGCTGGGCAGATCTGCTTCAGGATGCTGATAAGTGGATAGACTAGGATAAATCTTCACATGTCTCATTTTAGGATTCAGTCTGAAAACACAAGGTATGTTGCTCTCATGAAGCATAAGAAGGATAAAGCATAAAAGTATAAGAGGATAAGCCAACCACACAAACACTTTTTAAGCATCTGTTCCCTTCAGTTCTGCTAACATCCTGTTGTCCAATGTGAGTAACGTGGCCAAACCCAAAGTCATGGAGTGGGGACATTCACTTCAACTACAATGATGTTATGGCAAAGATGAGGATGTACATACCACTCTTCCAGGAAGCATAAAATTGAATGGAATCATTAACTCCAATGATCAGATTCTTGGTGAACAATATTACCTTTTAGAGGTAGTTTATTTGGGAATTATAAGAGATACCATATTTATTTCAATTCTATATTAACATTACATATAACTTTTATAATTACAGTAGTTCTTTAAAAATTTTAACTAAAATCAGCTTTGTGCTTCTTACTACACTGCATCTTTTATCTATGGAATATTTGCCTTCTATAATAATATTTGTATCAGTTATTTTTTTCAATGTAACACATCATCCCAAAATTAATGGCTTAAACCAACAATTTTTTATTTGCTTACTATTTTGCAGGTCAACCATTTGGGCTGTGCTCAGCTAGAATATCTTGTCCCTGTAGGACCATTGGGATAGCTGAGGAGTTTAGGAAGTCTGGATCATTTTCTCCACATGGTCTTGTTACCGAGTCTAAGTTCTAAGTTCATACTGCTTGCAGCACAACAGGTCAATAAATCGAGAGACAAGGTGTTGGAGCAAGGAATAGTGACCTTATTCAGGAAGCCAACAGATCTAGAAGATGGCATACTAGTGTCCCAGAGAACCATCTTACCTGGGTTAGAATTCAAAAAGGAAAGGCATGTGGCTGGTTGTTGCAAACTTCTTGGTGCCCTCCAGATCCCAGAGGGGATATAAGGATCCTTTGTTCTTGCACCTGTCCAGATAGGTCTGGTCATGATGTTCTATGAACCATCAACAAAACAAACGTTATTTTCTCTTCTGCAACTTTTTATCTCTGTATAAATGAAAGGTCAAGCTTGGGAGGCAGGGCCTTGAGAAAGAGCTATTATGTATATTTCAGGATACAGGCAACATTCCTTTACAAATGTGCAGAGCCAGCATGACTAAGCACAGACAATAGAGCACAAAGGTTAGAGCTAAAGGAATAGATCCAATATGGAGTCAGGTTTGTTCTTCTCTGTTATAGTCTCTCCTCCTCAAGGAGTCTAGGCTAGACTTGTGCTCCAGGCAGCCGTGTTCCAAAAAGACAAGTGCAGAAAATTCAAGACACTCTGAGACCTCAGATCAGAATTCACACAGTGATACTTCCAGTACATTTTATTGGTCAAACCAAGTTATAAGGCCATTCTAGATGCAAGAGGTGGAGAATGAACAGTGATGTTCTCTTGTATTAATGTACTGAAATAAACTAGATGATTTTGATAAACTAAGTCTATCAAATGTCTTTATGTTTAATAATTTTTCAGGCTTCTTGAGCTGGCATAATGTTGAAATGCTACATTATTCAAATTTGCAAAAGTAAATTTTTTTCTATACTTTACACCTAGAGCTGGGTCTTTGATCAGAGATATCTAAATCATTTTAATCATGCCCCACTATCAAATTATTTTTGACTTTTATCACAAACAAAATACATAAATTTATTTTAGAAATATATACTGCCAGTAAGGAATATGTAAAATGGCAGGAAAGTTTTCTTCCTTTCAAATTAATAAAATGTTTAGAAAAATTTGAAAATTTTCATACCTCCTCAATTGATTCTTCTGTTCATCCCTAGGGAGACCACTATGTTAGAGTATCATGTAGCTTTCCTATGAAGCTAATTCTCATCTTCAGTGGATATTATTCTGGATAAGCTACCTATGATTAACAGTGAATCTAAAAATATCTGATACTTAACACAACACAATTTTTCTAATTTACATAGTAATACTAGTGATTGGCTGGTGGTCTATATAATAATTACAAGATCCAGGCTACTTTTGTATTATTTTTCTGTCTCCTTCTAGGTCTTCTGAACTACTCTGAGTATTCTCCAGTGGATAAATTAAGGGGAAAAAAATAAGATACTCATAATGGAGATGGTTCAGGTCTGGAAGTAGCATATTTGCCTTGTTTCCATATTCCACTGGCAAGAATTAATTTACTTGGATACATCTAAATGCAAGGGAGGCTGAGAAATGTGGTCCAGCTAAATACCAGAAGGAAAAGGAAACGGAATTTGGTGAACACATCACACTCTCCGCCACAGTGGAAATTAAGTAGAAAATGGTCCTCTACTCTCTTACTAGTAATCAATGATTTGAAAAGATATTGCTATGTCCTTGATTTTTGTCTGTCTGACTGTTCAACTCAATGAGTAGAATTTCTTAGAGATGAGGCAGGATATGTCTAGCCACAAAGAATTCCCCTCCATGTATGTTTCCTGGGACTTGTTAAAACAGACCCCAGCTGCTACTCTTTAGACTATAAAGTAAGTTTCTCATTAATTCTGCCCTTTTAGCAGCTGACAGGCAATTTGACTGCTTGGAAAACACACTGGGTTTTTATGACCCACAAATAAGTAGTCATAACCAGCCATAAGTAAAACCACAAAGCATAAATTGATGGAACTTATACAATTTTAACCTACAATATTAGAGGTTACATTTTAGAACTACAAAGTCCCTTTTAACATTTCAGAATTGTCCTACAGAAGTGCACTGGGTTTTACTTTCATATTAAAAAAATGCATAGTTTTACTAAAATTGTTAATTATTTTCTCTTAACTTTCAACTTCTTTTTTTGCAAATATTGTTTTATTTTTGGATCATATTATATATTGGGAGTCTGTGTTAGTATTAAAATATTTAATTCACATCTAAACGTTTTAGGAGCTATTTCAGAGAGGAATATATTAACACAAAAAATCACTTTCCTGTTTTCTGTCCGAGGACTTTGTTATTTCACCTATTACTGTTAGGACAAGGAAGTCAAATATTTTGTAGGTTTATATATAATATATATATATAATATATTATATATATATAATATAATATATATACATATATATATGAACTGTCTACCCCCAAAATTCCTATGTTGAGTTCTAACCCCTATTACCTGAGAATGTGACTGCTTTGGGAGACTGGGCCTTCAAAGGGGTGACTAAGTTACCATGAAGCTGTTAGGGTGGACCCTAATCCAATATGACTAGTGTCCTTATGAGAAGTGGAAACTTGGACATACAAAGAAACACCGAGATGAACACACACAGAATATGAGGACATAGCAAGAAATTCACATATACAAATGAAGCAGAAAGGCCTCAGAAGAAAATAAACCTGCCAACACCTTAATCTTGGACTTCCAGCCACCAGATCTGTGAGCAAAGAAATTTCAGTTAAGCCACACTGTTTGTAGTATTTTGTTATGGCTGCTCTAGCAAACTACTAGTAATAATATATGCTAATACATTATACACAGACACACACACACACTATAGATGGAGACAGAGAGTCTATGTATAAGAAAGAAAGCAGTGTTAAATGTAAAGAAAAATTTAGTAGCTGAAGGCCAATTCATTTTTGCAATATATTTTGAATATTAAATGTTTGAAAATTATATTAAATTTTATTACCTAATGACTAAAGTTAGTAAAAAGTTGTTTAGCTGCGTGTCAAAGAAGAAATGAGGAAATTTAATGAGATGTCTAACATTATCATAGATGTACAAAACTATGGAATTCACAATATTTTTCAGAGCAAACTGTTACTGAGTAGCTACATGCTCAACATAACAGAAAATGAAAAAAAACATAAAATCCAAATTTTGTAGGGTTTATACTGCTAATCCAATTCTAAGTCTTGCACAGTATTTAGAATGAACTTCACATATATAGCTGAAAATAGTCTTATAAAAACAAACACATCATTGTGGAAGAATAAGCTACTCAGATATCCATTTCTCTAGAGATTTGTGACCCTTCCGGTTAATCAACTTTATAGGCTGTCTACTCAAATGTCACCTATCCATAGAGACTTTGCCTGCCCATCCCATCAAAACTCCATCTTCATTCACTCTCTATTCCCATATTGTGTTTATTTATTTCAGTATAATTTATCTGACAATATGTTTTATATTTGTTTAATATTTGTCTCCCACACTAAAGGAAGGCGAAGATTTTGTGACTGGCTTACTTCAAAATAAACTTAACCTCTAAAAATATTTCTAACACATAGGAAATGTTCACTAAATATTTACTGATAGATTAGTGGTCAAATCAGTATTCATTCATTGTTCCCTAGGCTTATTTAAGTCAATATATTTGTGATTGTTACAGAGTTTCATAACTAAGCCCTACCTGAACCATGGATATCACAATCTAACTGGGAAGATGAAAGGATGAATAAATAGAAGACAACTCAATTTTCAAAAAGTGTGCTGTCCACAGCCACTGTGGAAAATAGTATGTCAATTCCTAAAATATTAAAAATATAATGTATGATCCAACAATTCCACTTCTGAGTTTATTCTCAAAAGAAAGCAGGAACTCAAAGAACTATCTGTACACACATGTTCATAGCAGCATTATTGTCAAGAGCCAAAAAGTAGATGCTACATAAGTGTCCATTGACAGATGAATGGATACACAAAATGATATATACATACAATGGGATATTTTTCAGCCTTAAAAAGAGAAGGAGATTCTGACACATGCTGTGGTATGGATGAAACTTGAGGACATTATTCTAAGTGAAATAAGCCAGTCCCAAAAAAAATAAATACCATATGATTGCACTTATGTGAGATATTTAAAATAGGCAAACTCAAAGAACTGGAAAGTAGAATGGAGGCTGCCAGGGGTTGAAAGGAGGGAGAAATGGATAACTGTTGTTTAATGGGTACAAAGTTCAGTTATATAAGATGAAAAATTTCTGGAGATTGATTGCACAATTATGTGAATATGTATACATAATACTACTGGATTGTAGAGTAAATGGTTAAGATGGTGATTTTATGTCATATGTATTTTATCACAATTTTTAAAAAACATGTGCTATCCAAAACTGAATCTACATAGTTCTTAAAATCTGGATTTCCCTTTGATATTTGCTTTTAAAGAAAAGTGTGGAAATAAATATTATATAAATATAATACATTGCCTCATTATAGTGTCTAGATTAAGACCCAAGAATATCAACAGTTTTCATATCATCTGTAGTGGATATGGTTTCAATACAAAGGGAAGAATGAAGTTGAATGATTCAGTAACAAACACATTTTATATATTATCAAAATAACCATATTTAATAAAAGACTACTAAGTTTGATTTTTAAAAAATTACATGGGTAGGTGAGTAAAGTAAGGCCAGGTCTGGTAAAGTTATTTGAGACAAATCTTAATAGCTAGTTCTACAAAATCACTAATCTCTCTACTATTTTATCATTAACTAGTAAAGCAAGAATTAAGAGTTCATACCTATTAATTTAATTTGTATTTGAGATTTATAGTTTTCTGAGTAATATTTCTACAATCACTATATTTTTTTTGTTTTTCAGTCTATAACCAGAATGTTAGCTTACTGGAATTTAAGACAAACTCTAAACTACTGCCAGATATATTGATGGTCCCATCATGGAGTCATTGAAGTTGAAAAGAATTTTCATGTAATTGCCTATCTATAATAATAATAACAAAATTAATAATAATAAAATAGATCTGAAATATAATCCTTGTCACTGTCAGGGTTCTAAGTAATAGTATTTAAATCATTTTCACATGAAATTATGTATGGTTTTCCTCTAAGTAAATTCAAATATTTGAATATTATCATCTTACAAAAAAGTATATTTTACAGATTATACATTTTGTTATTCTACTTTTTTCAATGAATATTTTGTTGTTTTTGTTCATCATTTAAAATCTGTATGAAGAAAGCTAATTAGAGATTTATCTAGAGAACAAATAAGTGTAACTAAAATATACACTGTCATGTGAATATATAATGGAATTGCTTATTCAAGGAGGCCAAGCCATGGGCTCAGTCTTCGAGCCTCGAATCTGTCCTATTAGACTGTAGTCGTCTCCGGCCTAAGATCTACACCTATAATGAGACTTTTGCCTTTGAATTAAGAGATAGATCCAGCTTCAGTTCAGAACTCTCCAAGGCTTTCTCTGCTTTTATCTCGATTCTTTAGAAAATTCATAGGGGAACACTCTGAAGAAGGACAACCCGATGAAAATGTATGTGTTCTCTGGGAGAACCTGGATTCTTAGGTTTTTGTTATCACAATCAAATACTGCAAAATTGTTATGACATTTTGAAAACTGCTAGGTCAAATGCAAAGTAAAATCTTCCCTGAACAGGTTTTGAAGATACCAGGCACATTTGGCAAGTGAAAACCTCTCCCTTCTTTTCAGACCTTCAATAAAAATAAAAATAGTGTCTTCTTAATGAGGCCTTATGTTTTCTGATGACTACAACAGTTATAATAAGGGAATCAAGTAAATTGTGATAACAGAAGAGAAAAATAAATCAGCCTAGGGCCTGAAAATTTCAAAATCAATGCCAGTCCTCACTTACTGAGTTTGGGGAGTATTGTCTTTGCTCCTTCTCATGTTTTCTGTTTTATCCTTCTTACTGATGAATAAATAACATCAACAGCAACAGCAGAAAAAAGCTTAGAGAAGACAGAACAAGAGGAAGGAAAAATAGCTAAATACAGCTCTTAAGATAGAATGATTCACTCAGCAACCTCACCATATGCTCAAATTAAGCCCCTGAAGTAACAGCAAAGTTCCAAAATAATAGATAGTGTTACCCCCTAGTTTGGAGCATAGCAACAGAAAGCTACAAAGATAATGAGCTTCACTATTGAGATATCTTAATGGGAGTATTCTGTATTATCCAAAACTTATGATTTATGTATTGATTACAGTATATAGAGAGATTATAATATAGGTATACAGATAGTATACAAGTAGGTACACATGGTATACATAGAGATTAAACATTTTGAACATAACTAATAGTAAGGAGAATTTACAGAGTAACTCATTATATGGACACATAAATGTGCACACATACACACTACTGAAAAAAATAGCTCATGTTTGTTTTTATGCTAAATACGGGCAATGCACTCTGATCTTTTCTCCGCTCTTCTCTTTAATTTTTTTTAATGTTGATAGAGATCAACTAAATGATTTCACAGTCCATTAATAGATCGCCACAGTAGTTTGAAAAAAATAATGTATTCATATTTACGTGAACCGAATATGTTTTCCCCTACTAAATCACTTTTAAATCACTTTCAATTTATTATGAAATTATGAGGAATAAATTGCCTGATATTAAAATGTTATTCAAAATAATTTATTATGTTATTATTTTTACCTTCCCAATTCTACCTAATTAAGATTTCATATCATATATGTACCGTTCTCTATATCTACAATCGGAATCCTTGCCTCACTAAAATTCACAAGTAGTACAATGGGCTTTTCTCTTCCACTTAGCACTTAAAGATCTAGCTTTTAATAGAGTAACAGGTGTACTTGTCTTCTTCATTAGACTGTAAGCTCTTTAGGACTTAATACACATTGTGTAGCTCAATTTTGTATTCCTTATAGTACTAACATGGTGATCTCCATGTAAGAACTTAACAAATGTTTATTGAATTCAATTTAGGAGAAAGAAAAGAGCAAAGGATGAATAGTTATTTAGATATTTCAGAAGGTTATGATAGGAAGAGTAAAACATCAGAATTAGTATATGAATTCTATGTCCTTTCCATCTTTCTCCATTTCAAGCACCTATAAAATGTTTTGTTTGTGAAGATTTTTAAAAAATTTCATATGTAAACAACTTTTAAGTTCTTCATCATAGTAATTCAAAACTTTCTAACATACTGCTTCCTTAGTTCTACTTCTACATGATTCACCTGTACACTCACAAAATGTAGTTCTTTTTTTTTCAACAACATCTGATTCTCCTCTTACTGCTACTCTCCTGTGCACATGGTACCTCCTTTTCCTGTCTTTTCTATCTGCCTCTAATGGATATCTGACATCTATTTCCTTGGTTTCAAGCAATAACTGATTATGCAAGTATTATCTAGTTACATTGAGCTCAAAAATTGAATAAATAGATTTGTAAGTATGAAAATGCCCTCATACAATCAGCTTATTTACAAAACAATTTGATCTTCCAATTACACAACATTTTGACACAAACTGAGAGATGACAGGATGGTTTAAGTAATCAAATATGTTCTGAATTTGCTTTATATGTTTGTTTTTACTGACCTGTATTATCAGGTAGAATCTGTGACTATTTTTGTTAAGTTGATTGACATGGTTGATTCACTTTGGGAGCCAAGCCAAGTCACACCCTTAAACTCTAACAGACAGTTGTGTGCACACCAGGGTGAACTCACCTGACATCCAACCCTAAATAATAGAAGGTGAGTTATGAGAGAATTATGTTAGTCATCCCAAGTAATTTTAAAAGAAAAGACATGGGAGGGATCAATATGTCTAAAATACAAAAAGAAAAAAGAAATAATAACAGAAGATGAGCCTTTACCTCTGACCCATGAAAACAGGAACACCTATTTAGGGAAAAGTTGGTGTTAAGTGAAAAACATTAAGGGAGGGATGTAGCATCATTCAAGAGTTAATCAGGAGAAAAGAAGTCTATCTATTACAAGTAGAAAGGGGACTTAATATAGGAAATAATGTGCTTAAACATTTTGGGAAGGACTGGAGAACTAAAAATCTGGATGGGCTCTGAGTGGAAGTCCAGCTGTGGTCCAAGGAAATAGAAGGTTGCAGTTGTCACCTAACTGTTAGAAACCTACAGAAAATTGTGCTGACATCATAACAGCTCAATCATGCATCACCTTCAGGGAAAGAAATTTAGTCAGAAACTAAAAACTCTCATCTGTCCAGATAACTTCCAACTCTTTTAGGAAAAAAAGAATGTTTTTACTCCATCTTTCTGTCTTCTAAGTATCTCATAAGTACATTTCATATTTAGCAGAACCTAAACCATATCAACAATCCTGCAGAAAATTGGATGTGGAGGTCAGTTAAGAAAACAAAGGCCAGTGGTAGACAGCATACACAAGTGGCCTGTTGGTAAAAACTCACAGAGAAAAAAGAGTAGCAGATAGGCAAGGCCCCTCTTGCTATGACATTCTAGGTATAGTATACAGAAATCAAGCAGGGACAAACATCAGAATTTAAAGACCAGGCTCTGAATCTTGAGTTATGGGGAATTTATTAGAGACTTCTAATTAGGAAAGCAGTGGCAGAATCAGGCACAGGGATACAACAGCAATATGATGTGTCATAATCTTGGCTGTAATCACATCCTTTTAACTCAGCATACATAGAATTGGAAACACCAACCCTTCCTTTGTGGTTCAGGAAGATGTGCTATTGTGATTGCAGTTATGAAAGCTGTTGAATGAATGACATTACTCATATATTATCATGACTGGGTGAGTACTAGCCCCCTTCCTGATATAATTAAGGGAGGAGCTGAAGTTCAAGTACTTCAGTTGAACAAGATGGAGTGCTTTAATTATTGGAGGGTAATTAGTTTCCATGAAATCGATCCTTTTCATGTTTTGGACAAGTTAACCTTTACTGTTATCTTCTACTTCCAATTCTGCATCCCTTTTATCCTTAGCCAAAATCTCATTATTGGTGCAGTAACAGATTGAAAATTTCATTATTGAAGGTAGCATTATTATGCAAGTAAATTATTTAAATATATTACTTCCAAATCTTCACTCCCGTTCTGCTATACAACTATGTATTTACCCCCTTTGCCACGTAACTTTTTACTTCTCACTAGTCAAAGTATATTTTCTTGCTCTTTAGATATTGGACTTGGCCATATGACTTGTTTTGACTTGTAACATGTTAGCAGATGTGATGTGATCACGAGTCTTCAATATGATTTGCTCTCTGTGTTCTGACAGAAGAAGAGCATGTTCCAAGGAAGGATCATATTATCTCTTCAGCCTAGTTTTGGAAAAGTCATGGAGAAGACCTGAACTAATCCAGAAACAAGATCCAGGCTTGTTCAGTTGAGTTTAGTCCAGATAAGCCTAACTTTAGCTGATTTACATGCCAGTAAACATTTAAATGTGACAATGTTTGTTTTGTTAGCCACTGAAATTCTGAGGTTTTGTTGTTGTTGATATGGTTTTATTGTTACATCGCAAAAGCTAATACAGTTTTTCTTGATTGCACTGGCTACTGTAGTCTTCAACTATCTTTATTTGTGTTCTTCCTTTGGGAATGGTAACAGAGGTATCGTTAGAGAAGTCTTTTGATACCTGATTGAATTCTTCCTGCTACCATTGTATAATAGCAATCTTTTTTTCTCTTGATAATAAGGATTAATCCCTTCAATCAGTAATCTTTTTTTCTTTTCCTGTTGTTTCAGTGGCATAAGGAGCCTAAAAGGTGACAGTTTCAATTTCTACTTCAGTAGAAGCATTGCTGTGTCTTCTAGTGGAATTATTCATCTCTTGGTGACAGTGATTTTTGTGGCAGAAAAACTTAGGGCCAACAAATATTAACATACTCCCTATCTTCCTCGAAGTTGACTTAAGGCCATGTGGTTGAGTTCTGGCCAATGGAAATGTGAGTGGAGTTGTATTACAGCTGGTCTGTGACACTTTAGAAATGGCACATTTTCTTCATCACTCTTTTTCCATATCAACCAGATTTTGGAAGCTGTGTATTGAGAATGAAGAACTACAAAATGGTTGGAACCCGTCTCCCCACATCATAGGATAGAAGAGAGACCCCACTAAACTTTACATGAACAAGAAATAAACCTTTGTAGAGTTAAGCCACTGACATATTGGAGATCATTTGCTGAATGACTGAAGTTAAGTACAATGATTACGACAAACTCAAATCCAGAGAGGTCCAAAGTTTTGGGGACAGTAAGCAAAACATTACTGAGTTATGGTCTATAGCTATACTGACTTTCATTCTTTGACTCCCAGACAAATACAGTCTAGCTGTAAGAAAAAGATCACCATATGGTGGTTAGTCATTCAAAGAGGTTTATAATGGTAGATGGTGGTTATGAACTTTCAGTTTTTCTCCCAATTAGGACAGTAACTGAGCCTTCAATAAGCTTATTTCAATATTCTCTAGAGAAGCAGTCCCCAACCTTTTTGGCACCAGGGGCTGGTTTTGTGGAAGACTAATTTTCCACAGACGGAGGAGGGGAGGGATGGTTCAGGCGGTAATGTGAGTGATGGTGAGTGGTAGATGAAGCTTTGCTCGCTTGCCCGCCACTCACCTCCTGCTGTGTGGCCCTGTTCCTAACAGATCCACTGCCCGGGGGTTGGGGACCCCTGCTCTAGAGCCAGTGACATCTGGGTAATGGAGTAAACATTAAGAACCGTATATTGTATGGGGTGAGATGATTGTTTTATTTATTTTGCTCTAAAATTAGTTCCTTGAGCAGAAGCAGAATTTTTCTTGTAAAATTGTATGATGAAGTAAGTCTATAGATGTTAGTGCTTACGGAAGCTTTGCAGGAAGAAAGGCAAATACACATCCAAAATAAGTTTCGTTTTTTAGTAAGGAATAAAAATTCCCTCTATGATGGAAGGGGTCAAATTAAATTAACCTGCCTACCATTTGTCTGTCGAGTTCCAGTATTTAGTAAGAAGGTAGCAGCTGATCCATTGCAAGTGATGATTAGCCCAATGTTATTACTCATTACTCATCAGTCCTTAGTAGAGATTAGTAGCTAACAAAATAATCATGAAAGTTTATTCCACCTTGATTATATAGTATTTATCTTGGGTATTCAAGATAATTGGTTTTATGTCCTTGGTGTACATCTTATTAACTGAATGTGGCAGAAATAGGCTGGCTATTTCTAACCAAATTTGTTTTCTGCTGGGCACATAGCTAGATTACTGTGGCAGATTGTACTTTGTAAGGTCGTTGGCAACAATATCTCCCCCCCACCACCATGCTCTCATTCAATGTGATTTTGCCATGCTTTCACTTAAGGAGTGATGTCTATTTTTCTACTCCTTTGAAACAGGGTGGGGATTCTGACCAAAGGAATATGGCAGAGGCAGCACTGTGCCAATCCCAGCGTAATTCTGAATTGAACAGTGTTTCCTTTTGCTACTCTCTGGAATGCTTTCTCTTACGATGCTTCCTCTAGGAACTCAGGTATCATGCTGCAAGAATCCCACATCACATGAAAAGGATACCTGCGGATGTTCTGGTTTACAGCCTTAGTTGAGTTACCAGTCAGTCCATAGACAATATCAGTTGTCAATCATATGAGTGAGCTATCTTGACAGTAAGCCATTTTCTTATATTTACTGATCCAGCCAACATTAAAATGCAATCACAAGAGAACGTCCATGAAAACCATCCGAGTCTGGTCAACTGTCAGAACCATGAGAGATAACAGTTAATCCTTTGAAGACATTAAGATTTGGAGTGGTTTGTTATGCAAGAATAGATAATCAAAACAACTACACTCCCAACTCCTTTATAATTCAATTATGACTCTAGCTATATGACTGTGTTCTGGCCAATGGAATGTGTATTGAAGATGTTAAAAACTATTCTCTGACTTGACCCAGAAAAAAAAAATTTCTGTGTAATCCAACACCCTTTCTCTTTTGTTTCCCAGGAGTTGGTGTCCAGGATGACCCTGGAAACCACATGGTGAAGAATTCCAAGTTTAAGTCAGCCTGGGGCCTTGAAGGACTACATTGAACAGAGTCTCAACTACCAGCACAAATGAAGGTTAGACTGGCTTGACTAAGCAATACATTTTTCGTGGGTTAAACAACAAATATCTGAGGGTCTATATTATAGCAAATAGAATTATATTGACTTATATAATGTGATAATCTGGCATGTTCCTTAAACTCTTAACTCTTTAACTTCCTTGTCTGTAAAATAGAGTTAATAGTCCCTGACCCTCATGCCTCACTGAGTTCCTATAAATAACAGATTACATACTAGTTCTTAAGATGATTTTTAAGCTGGAAAGAAGAATAAAATAGCAATCATATTGATAATTATGGCTCTAGCTTTTGAAACAAAGTATTTTAGAAGGGTCACACAGCATGGATTTTGGAATCAGATGTATTTGATCGATCAGTCATTGTTGTGTGACATGGGGAAGTTGTTTGGGCTTTTTGTGTGAATCAATAAGATTATAGTATATAATTGATCATAATTAGAACCTATTAGTGCTCAACATATACCCATATACTTCTTCTTAAATATAAATATGTCAGTTCCTGGAAAGAAAAGTAATCAGCACCCATGATCATAATATTAGCCATTCTAGTTAACTATCAGTTTGAGAACTCATAACTGATCTGAGAAAGCCTTACTTGCTTCAGTTTTTCCTTTTTTTTTGGCTTAATTCATCCTTTTTTATGGGTAGCAATTGGAGAATGAATGAATAAATATAAAAGTTGTTCCCTGTTTAACACTTCTGTAAACTGAGGAAGAAAGAAAAAGATCCAGGATTTTACCCTTATCTTAGCAAAAATAGTGTGGTATTCTTCTCCACCAATCTAATAAGTAATTGAGTAATTATGCATAAACAGAAAAGTCAGGCACTTTAGGGAAGGTGATTGTCATGAGGTTACATGGCTAGAGAGATCAACATTCATCTGTCAAACAAAATCCGTAAGGCAGAAAAGAGTTCTAATTCAGGAAATGCACTCTAGATACAAACGGGAAAAAAGGTTATTTAAAATAAAGACACTTAGTTCAGAGGATGCATGCAGTTAAAGGAGATAGCTTTGAGATGAAGAAGGAAATACAATGTCTGGGATTTCAAGGAGAACTAATCATGAGTTATTAACACTCATTAAAATGACTGTAGTTCACATCAATTCTGTCTTAATCAACAATATGACAGATTTTCAAGCTTATAAATATTTAACAACAATTTAAATGATCATTATAAAGATGATAGCCAATTAAAAGTGCTGTGGACTCTGTATATCTGTACAATGCAGAATGCAGCAACTTTTTTTTCTTTTTAGTTTGAAGAGATGGTATATTGTCCATAGTTTGTGACTTCCACCTAAATAAAACATTTTAGTATTTTGTGTCATTTTAAGTATAATTAGGGAAAGGAATGCTTGATCTTGATGTGTGGAGTTGTGTAGAAACCATTTTATATGTGCGGTTTCCTAAAATAATTTTAATTGGAAAGATACTTTACACATTTCATATCTCCTCATCTCTGTTTCATAATTACCTTGAAAATGGGAGTCCATATGGAAGATGAGCAACATTTAATAAAAATAACTGACTAGCTTGCCAGAAACAATGACGTTATACTGAAAAGATTTACACATTACATAATTCATGATTTTTATGGGAGACATAGTGTGAGTCATAAGAACTGTTTTGAGTTTAGAATCTAACCAAGATATACCACTGTTTCAATAATGAATAATGCAGATAACATCTACACTCTGTGAACCTCAGAGCAGAGAAAGCATCTATCTAAAACACCTCATTAGGAAAAAAATGAAATGAACATCCAGCACCTTGATGGAGAGCCCTGAAAGATTTTTTTTCTTCTTCAATCATTCATAAGAAACAATTTTGCACATTTCTTAAAGCCTTTGGCAAACTAAAAGCTAATTGAACAAAACGATCCTCTTTTCAGATAACTGATAAAATATCTTATCATGAAGTTTTATGTAGTGCAAATGATGTAGACCATCAACATGATAAGACTTTTAAAATAAATAAACAAAAAGCTTATGCCTGGAAAAGACACAATGAGCCCAACACACTATAGCACCTTTCTTAGCACAAGACTGGAGTTTGCATGGTGTCAGCACTTCCACAACTCCTGCTTCTGTTGATTACACAAATGGAATTATAAAGATTCATTTCAGATTACAACTCAGACTGAAACAAATAAAGCATACTTTTTATGGTCAGCTTTTTTTGGAAATTGAAAACATGAAGCAATCTCTACTTATAATAAATTTGAGAAAGCATGATTCCTCAGACCAAAAAAGCAAGGGTTTTTTTCCCTCCTCCTAACTGTGGCCTCAAAAAGACAAATTTATTGTTTCTCTCTAGTTTTATTTTAATTATTTTGCAAAATTTATTAATGTTTAGAAACAATTATATGTGTGTAAAGAAGAAATCAAAATGGCACATAGAGCTGTTGTCCAAAAATCTCTCTTGGCATTGCTTAGACATGGTTTAAAAATCCAGACATTACAGACAGATATAAAAAGAATAAAATATGAAAAGGAATATATGTATATGTGTATAAAAGTCACTTTGCTGTACAGCAGAAATTAACACTGTAAATCAGCTATACTTCAATAAAATAAATTTTAAAAGAAAACTATCTTCCTTACCCCATATCGTTCTAAAAGGTAATACTGTTACCAACACAGCTATGTTCATTATTTTTGGAATTTTTGTATATACATAAAAGGAATAATATTAGATGCACTATTCCACATCTTGTTTCTTTTTTTTCATTTAAGTGCATATTATTTCTGTCTTTCTCTACCAGCATATATATGTCTACAGGATTTTTTATAATGGCTACATAATATTCTGTTGGATGGATATGTCAAAATTCATAAGTACTAAATAGATGTATAATTTATGTGGTTTATGCTTCTTTTGTTATTATAAACAGTTATTTGTTGACTATCCTTGTATAGATACCATATTACCTTCTAACTAAGATGTGAACTCCTCAGTTAGTTACCTATATTGTGTCAAAGGACCTTATCTTCCTTATTGACCTCTTTTGCACCAGTCTCAAAATATTCCTCTTTCAGAGAGGAGTTTAATAAATATTACTTGTTGATAGTAAAAACATTTATATAATTTGTGTAAATTCTAGCAGAGTTAATTTCTAGCAATGTGATCTATGTCAGTTGGTATATGCATTTTTAATTTTAATAGATTTTGCCAAATTTTCCTCCAAATAGTTGGCACCTATAGTATTTGAAACCGTATATTTCTCCACTTCTTCACAAGCTCTGAATATTATCAAACATTTGCATTTTCTGTATTTAACTGGTAAAAAATAAAATAAAGAAAATATTTTTACTTGCATTCCTTAAATTATAAGGGAGATGGAAATATCTTCTAATGCTTACTGAGTATTTGTAATTATTTTTTATTCATCCTGCCTGTTGCTCTGCCAGTCTATTATTCCCATTACTTTTTATGAATCCATTGTAAATTAAAGAAATTAGCTCACTGTCAATTTTATTCTTGTTGAGTTGTGCTTTTCCTGTGATTTTCATTTCAATATTTGTAAGTGTTATCCTCTACAAACATTTTGTTATATAAATTTTATTTTTTTCTACTACAGATTTTATTTTTATGAAACATAAAATTATTGACTTACATGGCAGGTACTCTTCTAGGTGCTTGGGATACATCACTGAAGAAAACAAAGGTGACTGTTCTTGTGGGAAAAGTATTCATTATATCAACAAATAAGTGTGTCGATATCAAGCATAACATAGGAAATTCAGCTTATTTATTTTCTCCAGTTGGGTAGTCTGTCTTTCACAAAAAATCTACTGAATCTTTCCCATTAATTAAAATTATGCTTTTTGTCAGAAATTAAATGTATTTTGATCTACTTATAACTCCCTAACCTGCCTCAATTTAATTTTTAGTGATATGAAATCTAGTAGATTCAAAATACATTTTAATATGTAGAAGAGCTATTCTTTCCTATTTATAAAACTTATTTTCCAAGATTTTCTTGTGTACATTTATATTTGTTATCTGAATAAACTTTGGTATTATTTTTTTCATTTCTCTAAAACATTTGAAAAATTAATTTGCTATTTTTATTACTATCACGGTAGATGAATAAATTAATTTACAGTGAATTATTGTTTAATTATGACCTTCTAACCAAAAGCAGATTATAACTTTCTGATTATTCAAAGGTTGTATATTTTCCTCATTAGAGTTTAAAAATTTTATTCAAGTATGTATTGGACATATCAAAGCAGGGTAAATTCTTAATTAATTCTTAATTCATTACATTAAATTAAATAACACCTTTTGTATTTTATTATAAATGATGTCTTTTCCCACCTATATTTCTCCTTGGTAGTTATGTATCTACAAAGGAAAACTATTAATTTTTGTATTTCACATTAAAAGAAATGTGTTACTTTCCTATTGCTGCTGTAACAAATTACCAAAACTGGTGGCTTAAAACAATAGAAATGTATTCTTTCTCAATTCAGGAAGCCAGAAGTTCAAAATCACGGTGTCAGCCTGGTTGCTTCCTTCTGAAAGCTCTAAGGGAGATCTATTCCTTGCCTCTTTCCTAGCTTCTGGTGTTTGCTGGCAATCCTTGGCATTCTTTGGCTTGCAGCTGCATCACTCCAATCTCTGGCTGCCTTATCACATGGCCATCTCTCTGTGTCTTAACATGATTGTCTTATATAATAGCAGTTATGAGATTTATGGCCCATCCTAATCCAGTATGATTCATCTTAAATAATTACATCTGCAAAGACCCTATTTCCAAGTATGGTCACATTCTGAGGTTCCAGGTGGAGGTGAATTTTGGAGGAGAAATTTTTCAGCCTAATCCCCAGGATTTTTGTTGAAGTGTCTCTTTGTTTCTTATAGTTTTTCAGCTTTTCCTCTTGGGTTTTCTGGACATACAGTCGTATAAGCAAAAAAAAAAAAAAAAAAGTAATTTCACTTACTGATTTCTAATATTTATTTCCATTATTTGTATAGGATAGAGCTTCTAGAACATTATAAAATGTAGGAAGGTATAGTAAACATCTGTCTAGTTCTTACTTAGTTGAAGATTTATGTGTATTTTGGGGGGACATTTAGGGGAAAAATAAAGCTGAATTTTCTGTCACATCTCATATCAAGATATAATTCAGAGGTTGAATAATTTTCCACAAGGATGGGCATCTCTGTTTTGTTCAGTGATGTAACCCAAATGCCAGGAAGAATGCCTAGAATATAGCAGGCACTCAATAAATATATGCTTCATAAAGTTTTAATTGAAGTTTTATTATTTTTTAAATTTTACCATTAAGTTTGTTACTGATTTCTTGTTTAACTGAGATATGTATTGGTGAGTGTGCATAAATATATTCATATATTTTATGTGTGTAAATGTAGTGTATATATAAGCATATTATTTATATTTTATATACCTACATGCATGCATATAGAGCATTATGTACCAATACACTATGTATATATAATTTTCTGTACATCTAAATATGTATATACGTGTGTCTATATATATGTTTAAGTATATACATATATATAAGTACATTAGTATATAATGGCCTATTCAAATGTACATACATATAATAGTATATGTGTATGTCTGTGTGTATATACATATTATTTTTATACATATATTGATTGTGTATAGGTATATGTATATGTATGTGTACATATGCACACACATAAATATATTCCATGTATTACAAGCTCAATATGCTTTTTAATCAATAATTGACATTTTGGTTTTTCAATGTTATTAATCAATTGAACTAAATACATGCACTTTTCTCCTTAACATTTAATATGGGGTATCATGTACATAGATTTCCTAATATTAGACCACACTTGAATTCCCAGGCTGAATCCCACTAACTGGAAGTATATTATTTTTATAATATACTACTGAATTAAATTTGTTAATATTTTATGTGGAATTTTATAAGTGAAGTTGCACTAGAATATGACTGCATTTGTATGTTTCCAAATGAATGTAAATATTGTGCGTGTATACTGACTGTCAGGTGTTGCTATCTTTATTACGTTGCCATAAGTAATTTCTAACATGACTGGAAATATTTAAAAAATGAAATAGGGCTTTGATATACATTGCAGAATCATTCCAGGAAAGGATGGTTTAGGATGGTTCTTTAAAACTGACTGATAGTTCAAGGTACAAATTAAAGTAGGAAGGGATAGGAAAGAAGATAAGTTAAGAAAGGCAAGGACTAGTATACAGTTCCTAGAAATAGATATGAAAGAAATTATGGAATATGTTCAGATATAAATGGAAGACACAGTTTTTCTGTATAGAATAATGAGAAATGATATGAAAAAGTGGACTGATGCCGTAACACCGTCATCTCTGAATTCCAGGCTGTAAATCTCAGTCTGTTTGGTAAGAAGAGGTTATCAAAACTTTGGGGATAGATGACATACAGTTTAATTGAGATTAAAACATATTCCATAAGATGTTACAGAAAACCCCAAATGAATGTTTTGGCTAACCCAATACTAACTTTAATATATACAGATAGTTCTACTCTCAAAACAACAGAAAAAAAAAAACACTAGGAGAATAAAACAGTCTTCATAAGTTAGTTATTTTTTGTGAGAATCAAATCTAGAAAATATTATAATGTGACAAAGTTAAGAAATATGGGTTTAAAAATCTACAAATTTATTATTTTACAGTTTTATGTGTCTGAAGTCTAGTATGGGTCTCACCAGGATAAAATTAGTATCAGTAGAGCTGAATTCCTTTCTGGAGACACTTAGGGAGAATCTGTTTCCATGCTCATTCAGGTTATTGACAGAACTCACTTCTGTGTGGTTGTGAAACTGCACTCCTTGGGTATGACTCAAACCCAGCCAAAACTCAGAATGGGACTTGAACCCACAATCCCTAATGAGGATGGGACTCGAACCCACTGTCTTTTGATTAAAACTGCTCACCTGGTGTCAGGATTTACTGAAGCTCAGGTTCTTTTGTCTCATCACAGAAAGAATTCAGTGTGAGGGAAAGCAGCAGGCAGAGTGAGTTTATTAGCATAGGACGCTTGTGAGGGATACAAGCGGGTTGGCAAGGAAGCGCAGCAGCCCTGAGAAAAAAGAGCGTTACATTTTTATAATCAAAGAAAAAGTGGGGAGAGGAGAAAACAACCTTCTTCCTCATTCTTGAGTAGATGTCAAGGCTTACATCATTAGTTCCTCCTTTGGCCCTTTATGGTTTAACTAGGACTGTCATGGCACTATTTAAATCATACATATATTAGCAAAAGGGTGGTAACATATACTAAAAAGTGGTAATTCATCTCAGGTTTTGGTATAAAGTCAACTTTCACCTAGTTTTTTCCCCTTTCACCTATATTTCTGTCTTGGCTACATGCAGAAATGCTACTCTTCAAGGACTATTAACTCTCTGATTTCATGTAAGATTCTGACCCCATATCTATTGTCTTGTGTTTTAGCTATCAGAGTTTGTGGCTTGCATGTGTCTGGGGCTTGGATGCACCTGGTCTTCCTTCAAGGTAGTGTAGATTGTTGCTAGGTTACTGGATTCTTTTCTTGAGTGGTCATTAGCTTACAACAGTCTCCCAAACTCCTTTAGAATTCACTTTCTCTCCTTAATCCCCTAGGGGGATTTCTAAACTGACTAAATATCCTACTCTATTAGTTGCAGGACTGAAATTCCTATTTTTTGTTGGCTGAGGTTCATTTCCAGCTTATAGAGGCCACTCACATTCCTTGGCTCACGATCCAGGTCAAGTCCCTCTCGGGCTTCTCACTGTTGTGGCCTCTCCTGTTGCGGAGCACAGGCTCCGGACGCACAGACTCAGTGGCCATGGCTCACGGGCCTAACCCCTCTGTGGCATGTGGGATCTTCCCGGACCGGGGCACAAACCCGTGTCCCCTGCATCGGCAGGCGGACTCTCAACCACTGCACCACCAGGGAAGCCCCCTCTCATATTTTGAATCTCTCTGATTTACTCATTTTCCACTTTAAGGGAATCATGTGATTACATTGGATGCACCCAAACAATCCAGGATACTCTCATATCAATGCCCTTAACCTTAATCACATCTGCAGAGTCCTTTTCACCATGTATGGTAATGTATTCACAGATTCCAGGGATCTTTCCAGGAGTCATTATTCTCCTACCATAGTATCTCACGCTGACATATTTCAATAACTTCACAAGTTTTCTGGATCTGGTAAACAATTTGGATTTTGATTTAGTTCATGAGGACATTACTCTCATTACAATTTTAGGGAATGTTAAAATACATAACATTGCCAAGATGCTCAATTACAGGACAGTTGGGATTCAGGTGAGGGTTATTATAGATGCCACTTATGCATAGGTCTTGTATTTCCTTTAATATTGAAAGTCTAAGCAATGTTATAAAATTTCAGTGTTCTAAACTTAATTATTATTAAGTAATCTTAATTACAAGATTACTTATTGCGTTACTATTCTTAATACAGTGTTCAGCATACTATATGTGCTCATTAAAGGTTTGTTGCAGAATGAACACAGCAAGAAGATTCTTTTTTTCTCATTTATTTATTTTTTTATTTTATTTAAAACAATATTTGTAATGAGGTGGATGGACCTGGTGTCTGTCATACAGAGTGAAGTAAGTCAGAAAGAGAAAAACAAATACCGTATGCTAACACATATATATGGAATCTAAAAAACAACAAAAAAAATGGTTCTAATGAAGCTAGGGGCAGGACAGGAATAAAGATGCAGACGTAGAGAATGGACTTGAAGACAAGGGGAGGGGAAAGGGTAATCTGGGATGAAGTGAGAGAGTGGAATTGACATATATACACTAGCAAATGTAACATAGATAGCTAGTGGGAAGCAGCCACATAGCACAGGGACATCAGCTCGGTGTTTTGTGTCCACCTAGAGGGGTGGGATAGGGAGGGTGGGAGGGAGACACAAAAGGGAGGAGATAAGGGGATATATGTATATGTATAGCTGATTCACTTTGTTATAAAGCAGAAACTAACACACCATTGTAAAGCAATTATACTCCAATAATGATGTTACACAAATAATATTCAAATTAATAATATCAGTTGAGACCCCCCAGAAGCATAAAGCAGACATGGACTCTACGTGGCACATAGCATAGGCTTTTTTGTTACATAGCAATTTCTGTAAAAATGTAGAAGGTAGTTTTCAAATTGCTGCTTTATATTTATAAATCTTCTTATAGTTATGAGATCAGCTTGCTATTGATTTTTTTTTCAGTTTTCTTGAGATATAATTGAGAATAAAATTGTAAAGTATTTAAAGTGTACATCGATCTTCATGTATAAGGATCTTCAGATCTTAGTCATCTTGTAGCTCATCTTACAGCTGAAAGTTTATATCCTTTCACCAACCTCTCCTTATTTCTCCCATCCCCAGCCCCTGTCAACCTCTTTACTACTCTCTGTTCCTATGAATTTGATTTTTTAAATTCCATATAGAAGTGACATCATACAGTATGTCTTTCCCTATCTAACTTATATCACTTTACATAATGCCCTCACATTTCATCCATGTTGCTGCAAATAGTAAGATTTCCTTCTTTCTCATGGCTGAGTAATATTATATACACATGTACACACCCTATACACCCTGTATCTTTTCTTCCATTGGCTAACATGGTCACATAGGGTATTTCCATATCTTGGCTATAGTGAACAATGCTGCAATGAACATGAGAGTTTAGATATCTCTTAAATATTCTGTTTTCATTTACTTTGAATATACAACCAGAAGTGGGGCTGCTGTATCATATGGTAGTTCTATTTATAATTTTTTGAGGAACCTCCAATACTATTTTCTATAGTGGCTGCACAAATTTACATTTCCACCAACAGCATATGAGGATTCCCTTTTCTCCGAGTCCTCATTAGGACTTATCATCTCTTGTCTTTTTTTTTTTGAGATAGCAATTATAACAGGTGTGAAGTGATATCTCATTGTGATTTTGGCTTGCATTCTCCTGATGATTAGTGATGTTGAGCACATTTTCATGTAAATTTTGGCCATTTGTATGTCTATGTCTTCTCTGGAAAAATATCTCTTCAGTTCCTCAGCCCATTTTTTTGTTTTTGTTTTTGTTTTTGTTTTTGTTTTTTGCAGTACGCGGGCCTCTCATTGCTGTGGCCTCTCCTGCCGCGGAGCTCAGGCTCCGGACGCTCAGGCCCAGCGGCCATGGCTCACGGGCCCAGCCGCCGCGGCACGTGGGATCCTCCCGGACCGGGGCACTAACCCGTGTCCCTTTGCATCGGCAGGCGCACTCTCAACCACTGCGCCCCCAGGGGAGCCCCTCAGCCCATTTTTAATTGGGTTATTTATTTTCATCCCATTGAGTTGTATGAGTTCTTTATATACTTTGGATATTAACCCCTTATTACATATATGATTTGCAAATATTTTCTCCCATTCTGTAGATTGCCTTTTTCATATTGTTGAAGGTTTCCTTTGCTGTGCAGAAGCTTTTTAGTTTGAGTTAGTCCCACTTATTTTTTTGTTGCCTTTACTTTTGTTGCCAAGTCCAAAAAGTCATTGCCAAGGTGAATATCAAGGAGCTTATACATACACATCTTAAAATAAAACAAAAATACACCAAATACAGGACAGAAATCTGCAAACCACCAAAGTTCCAAAGGTAATCAAGAATTTAAGATAATCAGGTCTTTGAAAAAAATATACAGAAGATAACTACTTATCACAAGGTAGCTAACCAACAATAGGGAGTGGTTCTGAGTTTATTCTGTTTTCTAATTAAGCTTTCTTACAGATGTAGCCCAATCCTGAATATGGCACATGTACCCTATATGCACACCCTTGCTTCTCCAGAATTTCCTCACCTATCTCTCTCCATCAGTCATTGAATTCCAACTGCACTTTTCTTTCAGTTCCTTCAGTGTATACTACCCACCAATTGCATACGTGTTCCTCTCCCATAGCAGGCCCTTCTCCCTTCCTCCCCTCCCCTCAATACTGTTTCTCTACCTAATTCACCAGATTCAATTTCCATGAACACTGCCTCATCAGAAAGACATCCCCAACTTCCCAAGGCAAGCTATATCTACTATTATTCCCTTTCATGCTACCATACACATTTAAAAACAGACATTGAGATATAACTTAAAACCAATAAAGTTTACCCATTTTAAGGGTACAATTCTATGAATTCTGACAGATTTATACATCTGTATAATCACCAATGAATCAACATATACAACATTTCCAACACCCCAGAGACTTTCCTTGTGTCTTTTTTTTTTCAGTGAATGCCACTGAAATTATGTTTGCTTTATGATAGATGAGAATTATTAGAATTTACTATAGATTAGAATTTTCTCTCCTAGAAGTTCATAAAAGTATTTCTTATTTTGTGTCTGGCTTCTTTAATATTTTTTGCAATTTATGCATATTGCTGTGTGCATCAGCCATCTGTTCCTTAATAATGCTGAGAAGGAATCCTTTCATTGATATACCACAATTCATGGGTTCGTGCGCCAATAGAGGAACATTTATGTTGTTTCTAATTTTTGTATACTACTAATAAAGGTGTTAGGAATATTCATGCATAAATCTTTGTGTGGACATAGGTTTTCATTTCTCTTGGGAAAATTAGGTCTGATGGGTCATGTAAGTAACTTTCATATTCTAAGAAACTGCCAAACTCTTTTGCAAAGTTGTTGCACTTTTTTACATTCCTACCAGCAATATATCCAGTTGATACTGCATATTTTTTAATCATAGGAACTAGCACAATCTATAATTATACATCCACAAAATTGTGTATAGGTTTTACAAAGGAAGAAGATGAGTCTATTTTTTTTTAATTTAGCCTAACACATTCCCAGACATGTCATAGGCACACAACAATTATTTGTTAACACAGAATGAATTGAATCTAAATATTAACTTCTAAGTTGATATGAGAATATATTTCCAGATTTTAAAAGTAATAAAGACCTAATCTCTTAAGTTTGATGGTTTACACAGCTAGTAACTGAAAAAGCCAGGTCTTGCCTAAGCTGCATTTCTAAGCCAGGTATGTGGCTTTAAATGCTAATCTAAGTATACTTGGTTGTATAGTCAGTGTACAGAGTATTGTTCGTGCAGCACACCCTCTTTTCCTTTTGGCCATAACATATACTTCTAAACATATAGATAACCATAATCAACAAAGTTGTTGATTTCAAAATTGGAAAATTATATGAATATTTAGAGATAATAAATTCAATTGGGGAGCCTACCAGTTAATGTACCTTGAAGTGATTATGTCATTTTTAGGAGAAGTTTAATGAGAAACAATAATAAATTCACTAATTGAACTACTGCTTTGTACCAGAATATGAGAGGTATATGTGCAAGAGCTAAGTAGTGATTTAGGAACTATAACTCCACTTAAAGACTCCGTAGTTTACTGTCCTTTTCTACAAATCAGTTTTTCTTAAGGGAAAAAGAGTAAATGTTTATCGAATAGAATTGTGTTTTACATGATGTTTTTTATACCCATGGCAACACCGAACAATTCAAGAAGTGACTTATTGAATAAAAATAGCCATGATTATCTGCTTAGTCACAAGACAGAAACAGCATTTGGAGCATTTAGCATTATAAAAAATATGTGTGAAGAGATGAAGCACTCTAAGAATGTGGAAATCATTAATAATGCTATCAGGAGCTACTTTAAGTGTGTGGCATGACACTGGTGTTACAGTATTTCTCTATGTACCATGAAATCTTTAACATTTGCCTGGAGAATCATTGTTAAGTATCATCAATTTACTGACATATTAATTCTCCCCGATTGAATTTATTATCTCTAAATATTCATATAATTTTCCAATTTTGAAATCAACACCTTTGTTGATTATGGTTATCTATATGTTTAGAAGTGTATGTTATGGTCTGTTCTTGAAACAATGCAGAACTTTTCTTCCTTTTTCCTCCTAAATCTCTAATAGACATGAATTTGTGGCTTATATGAGCCCCTAAAGGGAAATAAAACTCCAAAAGAAAAAAAAAACTCCAAAAGAATACCAATACTTTGTAATTTATTTCATGTGTGTATGTGTGCATAACATTTGCTACCTTTCTAATTAGTGATTTTGAAGAGAACTGCTATCTTAATAATTTTACACTATTAGCACAAAAGATATTCAGTAAGCTACAAGTTGTTAGTATACTTGTTAAAGAGATGAGCCTGAATGATAAAAATTATATCATTTGAGAGAGTATATAACTTCCCCAAATACTAGGAATTGATAGTCAAATAGTAACCTATGGGTCTTATATATAATTCAAATTTTTGTATACCCATTGTTCAGATTGGAGTCTCCATGTCTAAAGAGAGAAACAGGATGATTATTTACTTATTATTTTTTAAATTTATTTTACTCCCCCAATAAGATTCCTTTTCATCTTTAGAAATAGAAAACCATATGAAAGACAGCCATTGGGTAAAATCTGAACATCTAACTTCCTGAATATTTTGATTCATATACAAACTTTTTGGTGTAAATTCAGGATAAAAGTTGTAAAATGGTAAAACTGTTTTTTTATTTTCATGAAACTTTATATGCTAATTTTCAGGTGCACCGAAGACATATTTTCATTTGAAGATGGATTTATTTATGTCTTGCCAATCAGTTGTCTTGAGGAAGTATGGAAAAAAAAAAAAAACACTTGGTAATGTATGATAATTAAGGAAATAGAGAACAGTAGGTAAACAGGAGTGAGGCATATAAGATGTAAAAGGAAAGGGGCTTGATTTAGTCTGGAGAAAAGAACAGGAGGGTTGTCAATTTCAAGTTAAGGTAGAGGAAGTAGTGGTTATGTACAGTTTTCCAATGAAATTCCAATAACCTGCACATCTAGTGTGAGTCTTCTACTATAAATATCCATGTGTACTGAGGCACGCTACCATTGGTGATAGTGTTACGTTTAATTGTATACAGTTGACCCTTGAACAACATGAGTTTGAAATGCATGGGTCCACTTATACATGAATTTTTCCCAATAGTAAATAGTAAATACTACAGTACTATACAGTCCTTGATTGGTTGAATCTGCGGATGTGGAACTATGGATACAGAGGGCCAACTATAAATTTCACTTGGATTTTCTGCACAAAGGGTCAGCGTCCCTAACTCCCAAGTTGTTAAAGGGTCGACTGTATTTTTAAAGGCAAAGAGTTACCTTTCTCAGGTGTTTTTTCTTCTAAAATATTGTTAAATAGTATATTGTCTTGTTTTGTTTTTAGCAAATATTATTGAGATTAGATCTAATCCAGTTTTACATATGAAATTTCAATTTAATGAATAATATCCAGTCTCTTTTAAACAAATTCTAAGGTTGAGTTTAAAAGTTTTAGCACTATAACTTTTATTTAAATAGCAACTTCTTTTCTAGGTAAGGTATTCTTTCTAACTATGCTTTGGGATGGATAGCCTAGGAAGCTGTAGAATATGGTTTTATTTTTGCATTTAATGTAATGATTTATCAGCAAGACTTAGCAGTGTTTGAGTCAGGGTGGAAAGTGAAACATTTTTGAGCCATGAGATCTGTTAAAGTTGAATCAAGTGAGATTCTTGAGGACAGAGATTGTGTATGAATCAAACGGCTGGTAAATGAAGAAACCAAATCAATGCTATTGACTGAATGGTGATGAAACTGATACATAAATATATAAATGGACTCACCTGTTTATAATTTAAAATCTCTTATTTTCTCTTTGCAATATTATTCCTTATATTGCAACATATTTCTCTTATTTCTTCATTTACTTAACTAAACTATGCAATTGCACTCTAAATTATTCTCATTTGCTGTTCAGTGAAAATGTCCTTTGTGTTGCTTTCCCTTGAACCACGGTAAATGCCTAAGTATATGGATTTTTCTATTTCTTATGTTGCATTTCCCATATGCATGAAGTATATGCTTAAATGAGCACACATGTAAGATGTATTTTTTTATTATAAATACCAAAAGCTGGGTTTTAGAAAGAAGAGGAAAATGAACTGTTAATGGTTCAAGCCCTGCTGTCAAACAGAAGAAATTAATCAATTTTGGATGTAACATCCCACCATTTTTTTCCTAATAGCTTTTCTCCTTGAGCTCTGATTTAATCTAATAAGAAGAATTTATTTAAATGCTACTCTATGTCTTGTAGTACACACAAAGATATGAAGGTACATCACCAAGATATATTACAATCTAACTACACACAAAAAGGAGACTACCTAAGAAAGAATAAAACTTCCTCGGAGGTTTCCTTACCACTGACCTCAGTCACCCTGATGTATTTTACTCATTGATGACAAATGATATTCCTTAAAACAAAGTTCCAGTCACAACAACTCTCTGCTCAAAGATCTTCAACGTTTATATTGAATGTAAATCCAATTAAGTGTAAGTATTTCCAGTGAGAATTAAATCCTTCAACAATATGATCCAGCATATTTTCGATGTAACATCTTTTTCCCCATATGTAGCTATGATACAGGTAAATTAGGAATTTCTTATTTTTCCAAAATTCTCAGTAAAATTTCCCCTCTCTGCTTGTTTCCTTGTTTTTCTATATGTCTTGTATCTCTATCACTTACTGTAAAAGCTCTAGCCAATCTTTCAAAGCTCTTCAAATACCATGCTTCTTTTTTTTTGCACTTTTTTTAATTGAAATATAGTTGATTTACAATGTTGTGTTAATTTCTGCTGTACAGCAAAGTGATTCAGTTATACATATATATCCTTTTACATATGTTTTTCCATTATGGATTATCATAGGATTTTTTTATTATCTTTATTGGAGTATAATTGATTTACAATGGTGTGTTAGTTTCTGATTTATAACAAAGTGAGTCAGATATACACATACATATATCCCCATATCTCCTCCCACTTGCGTCTCCCTCCCACCCTCCCTATCCCACCTCTCTAGGTGGTCACAAAGAACCGAGCTGATCTCCCTGTGCTCTGCAGCTGCTTCCCACTAGCTATTTTACATTTGGTAGTGTATATATGTCCACGCCACTCTCTCACTTCCTCCCAGCTTACCATACCCCCTCCCCATGTCCTCAAGGCCATTCTCTGTATCTGCATCTTTATTCCTGTCCTGCCCTTAGGTTCTTCAGAACCTTTTTTTTTAGATTCCATATATAGATGTTAGCATACGGTATTTGTTTTTCTCTTTCTGACTTACTTCATTCTGTATGACAGACTCTACGTCCATCCACCTCACTACAAATAACTCAATTTCGTTCCTTTTTATGGCTGAGTAATATTCCATCGTATGTATGTGCCACATCTTCTTTATCCATTCGTCTGTTGATGGACACTTAGGTTGCCTCTATGTCCTGGCTATTGTAAACAGAGCTGCAATGAACATTGTGGTACAAGAGTTTTTGACTATGGTTTTCTCAGGGTATATGCCCAGTAGTGGGATTGCTGGGTCCTATAGTAGTTCTATTTTTAATTTTTGGGGAACTTCCATACTGTTTTCCATAGTGGCTGTATCAATTTACATTCCCACAACAGTACAAGAGGGTTCCCTTTTCTCCACACCCAGGTTTTATTGTTTCTAGATATTTTGATGATGGCCATTCTGACCAGTGTGAGGGGATACCTCATTGTAGTTTTGATTTGCATTTCTCTAATGATTAGTGATGTACAACATCCTTTCATGTGTTTGTTGGCAATCTATATATCTTCTTTGGAGAAATGTCTATTTAGGTCTTCTGCCCATTTTGGGATTGGGTTTTTTGGGTTTTTTTTGATATTGAGCTATATAGCTGCTTGTAGATTTTGAAGATTAATCCTTTGTCAGTTGCTTCATTTGAAAATATATTCTCCCATTCTGAGGGTTGTCTTTTCATCTAGTTTATTGTTTTCTTTACTGTGCAAAAGCTTTTACGTTTCATTAGGTCCCATTTGTTTACTTGTGTTTTTATTTCCATTTCTCTAGGAGGTGGGTCAAAAAGGATCTTGCTGTGATGTATGTCATAGAGTGTTCTGCCTATGTTTTCCTCTAAGAGTTTATAGTGTCTGGCCTTACATTTAGGTCTTTAATCCATTTTAAGTTCATTTTTGTATATGGTGTTAGGGAGTGTTCTAATTTCATTCTTATACATGTAGGCATACAGTTAACCCAGTACTACTTATTGAAGAGACTGTCTTTTCTCCATTGTATATTCTTGCCTCCTTTATCAAAAATAAGGTGACCGTATGTTTTGGGTTTATCTCTGTGCTTTCTAGCCTGTTCCATTGATCTATATTTCTGTTTCTGTGCCACTACCATACTGTCTTGATTACTGTAGCTTTGTACTATAGTCAGAAGTCAGGGAGCCTGATTCCTCCAGCTCCATTTTTCTTTCTCAAGATTACTTTGGCTATTCAGGGTCTTTTGTGTTTCCATACAAATTGTGAATTTTTTTGTTCTAGTTCTGTGAAAAATGCCAGTGGTAGTTTGATAGTGATTGCATTGAATCTGTAGACTGCTTTGGGTAGTGTAGTCATTTTCACAATGTTGATTCTTCTAATCCAAGAACATTGTATATCTCTCCATCTGTTGGAATCAGCTTTAATTTCTTTCATCAGTGTCTTATACTTTTCTGCATACAAATCTTTTGTCTCCTTACATAGGTTTATTGCTAGGTATTTTATTATTTTTGTTGCAGTGGTAAATGGGAGTGTTTCCTTTATTTCTCTTTCATATTTTTCATCATAAGTGTATAGGCATGCAAGAGATTGATGTGCATTAATTTTGTATCCTACTACTTTACCAAATTCATTGATTAACTCTAGTAGTCTTCTGGTAGCATCTTTAGGATTCTCTATGTATAGTATCATGTCATCTGCAAACAGTGACAGATTTACTTCTTTTCTGATTTGGATTCCTTTTATTTCTTTTTCTTCCCTGATTGTTGTGGCTAAAACTTCCAAAACTATGTTGAATAATAGTGGTGAGAGTGGACAACTTTGTCTTGTTCTGAATGTTAGAGGAAATGGTTTCAGTTTTTCACCATTGAGAACAATGTTGGCTGTGGGTTTGTCATATCTGGCCTTTATTATGTGAGGTAAGTTCCTTCTGTGCCTACTTTCTGGAGGGTTTTTTTTTTTTATCATAAATGGGTGTTGAATTTTGTCTAAAGCTTTTTCTGCATCTATTGAGATGATCATATGGTTTTTCTTCTTCAATTTGTTAATATGATGTATCACATTGATTGATTTGTGTATATTGAAGAATCCCTGCTTTCCTGGGATAAACCCCACTTGATCATGGTGTATGATCCTTTTAATGTGCTGTTGGATTCTGTTTGCTAGTATTTTGTTGAGGATTTTTGCATCTATGTTCATCAGTGATATTGGCCTGTAGTTTTCTTTCTTTGTGACATCTTTGTCTGGTTTTGGTGTCAGGGTGATGGTGGCCTTGTAGAATGAATTTGGGAGCATTCTTCCCTCTGCTATATTTTGGAATTGTTTGAGAAGGATAGGTGTTAGCTCTTCTCTAAATGTTTGATAGAATTCACCTGTGAAGCCATCTGGTCCTGGGCTTTTGTTTGTTGGAAAATTTTTAATCACAGTCTCAGTTTCAGTGTTTGTGATTGGTCTGTTATTTTTTCTGTTGCTTCCTGGTTCAGTCTCAGAAGGTTGTGTTTTTCTAAGAATTTTTTTCAATTTTCTCCAGGTTGTCCAATTTATTGGCATATAGTTACTTGTAGTAATCTCTCATGATCCTTTGTATTTCTGCAGTGTCAGTTGTTACTTCTTTTTCATTTCTAATTCTACTTATTTGAGACTTCTCCCTGTTTTTCTTGATGAGTCTGGCTAATGGCTTATCAATTTTGTTTATTTTCTCAAAGAACAAGATTTCAGTTTTATTGATCTTTGTTATTGTTTCCTTCATTTCTTTTTCATTTATTTCTGATCTGATCTTTATGATTTCTTTCCTTCTGCTAACTTTGTTTTTTTTTTTTTTTTGTCTTCTTTCCCTAATTGCTTTAGGTGTAAGTTTAGGTTGTTTATTTGTGATATTTCTTGTTTCTTGAGGTAGGATTGTATTGCTATAAACATCTCTCTTAGAACTGCTTTTGCTGCATCTCATAGGTTTTGGGTCATCGTGTTTTCATTGTCATTTTCTTCTAGGTTTTTTAAAATTTCCTCTTTGATTTCTTTAGTGATCTCTTGGTTATTTAGTCGTGTATTGTTTAGCCTCCATGTGTTTGTATTTTTTACACATTTTTTCCTGTAGTTGATATCTAGTAGCATAGTGTTGTGGTTGGAAAAGATACTTGATATGATTTCAATTTTCTTAAGTTTACCAAGGCTTGATTTGTGACCCAAGATATGATCTATCCTGGAGAAGGTTCCATGAGCACTTGAGAAGAAAGTATATTCTGTTGTTTTGGAATGTCTTTTAAGTATCAAGTAAGTCCATCTTGTTTAATGTATCATTTAAAGCTTGTGTTTCCTTATTTATTTTCATTTTGGATGATGTGTCCATTGGTGAAAGTGGGGTGTTACAGTCCCCCACTAAGGTTGTGTTACTGTCGATTTCCTGCTTTATGGCTGTTAGCATTTGCCTTATGCATCGAGATGCTCCTATGTTGGGTGCGTAAATATTTACAATTGTTATATCTTCTTCTTGGATTGACCCCTTGGATTGATCATTATGTAGTGTCCTTCTTTGTCTCTTGTAATGGTCTTTATTTTAAAGTCTATTTTTACTTATATGAGAATTGGTACTCCAGCTTTCTTTTGATTACCATTTGCATGGAATACCTTTTTCCATCCCCTCACTTTCACTCTGTATGTGGCCCTAGGTCTGAAGTGGGTCTCTTGTAGACAGCATATATATAGGTCTTGTTTTTTTAATCATTCAGCCAGTCTAGGTCTTTTGGCTGGAGCATTTAATCCATTTACATTTAAGGTAATTATTGATATGTATGTTCCTATTACCATTTTCTTAATTGTTTTGGGTTTGTTATTGTAGGTCTTTTCCTTCTCTTGTGTTTCCTGCCTAGAGAAGTTCCTTTAGCATTTGTTGTAAAGCTGGTTTGGTGGTGCTGAATTCTCTTAGCTTTTGCTTGCCTGTAAAGATTTTAAGTATCTCTGTGAAATCTGAATGTGATCCTTGCTGGGCAGAGTAATCTTGGTTGTAGGTTTTTCCCTTTCATCACTTTAAATATGCCCTGCCATTCCCTTCTGGCTTGCAGAGTTTCTGAAAGATCAGCTCTTATCCTTATGGGCTTTCTCTTGTATGTTATTTGTTGTTTTTCCCTTGCTGCTTTTATTATTTTTTCTTTGTATTTAATTTTTTTTAGTTTGATTAATATGTCTTGGCGTGTTTCTCCTTGGATTTATCCTGTTGCATCTCTCTGTGCTTTCTGGACTTGACTATTTCCTTTCTCTTATTAGGGAACTTTTCAACTATAATCTCTTCAAATATTTTCTCAATCCCTTTCTTTTTTCTCTTTTTCTTCTGTACCCCCTATAATTTGAATGTTGGTGCATTTAGTGTTGTTCCAGAAGTCTCTGACACTGTCCTCAATTTTTTTCATTCTTTTTTCTTTATTCTGCTCTGCAGTAGCTATTTCCACTATTTTATCTTCCAGGTCACTTATCCGTTCTTCTGCCTCAGTTATTCTGCTACTGATTCCTTCTAGAGAATTTTTAATTTCATTTATTGTGTTGTTCATTATTGTTTTGTTTGCTCTTTAGTTCTTCTATGTCCTTGTTAAATATTTCTTATATTTTCTCCATTCTATTTCCAAGATTTTGGATCATCTTTACTCTCATTACTCTGAATTCTTTATTGTGTAGACTGCCTATTTCCTCTTCATTTGTTTAGTCTGGTGGGTTTTTTCCTTGATCCTTCATGCGTTATGTGTTTTTCTGTCTTCTCTTTTTGCTTACCCTACTGTGTTTGGGGTCTTCTTTTCGCAAGCTGCAGGTTTGTAGTTCCTGTTGGTTTTTGGTGTCTGCCCCAGTGGCTACGGCTGTTTCAATGGGTTGTGTAGGCTCCCTGGTGGAGGGGACCATGCCTGTGCTCTGGTGGATGAGGCTGGATCTTGTCTTTCTGGTGGGCAGGACCACGTCTGATGGTGTGTTTTGGCGTGTCTGTGACCTTATTATGATTTTAGGCAGGCTCTCTGCTAATGGATGTGGTTGTGTTCCTGTCTTGCTAGTTGTTTGGCATGGGGTATCCAGCATTGTAGCTTTCTGGTCGTTGAGTGGAGCTGGGTCTTAACATTGAGATGTAGATCTACGGGGAACTTTCACTGTTTGATATTACGTGGAGGCAGGAGGCCTCTGGTGGACCAATGTCCTGAACTTGGCTCTCTCATCTCAGAGGCACAGGCCTGATACCTTGCTGGAGCACCAAGCCCCTGTCAGCCACACGGCCTTAGAAGCATCTTTCTCCTCTTTGGGCTTGGTCACCTTTCTACTCATAGATCCCAGCTTGCCTGACATGGTTCGGCTAGGAGACAGAAGTCCTCGCCAAGTGGGCCAGACGTGGGATAGTGCTTACGGTGGCAATTCGCGACCATGAGCTCCCCTCAGTGTGGCTCTGGGCAGAAGCCACTTTTCTCCAGCGCTGCCGCCACCACTATACACTTTGGGGACTCCACTGATGACAAGTGCCTGCACTGAACAGTGGAATCTCAGCCTGGGATTCGACAATTCCTCACCTCTGACCAGATGTCCAAGTTGAGACAACTGGATTCTCCGTGAGACGGGTGCGCTGAGATCTGGGTGACAGTAAGGCAGAAAGTCTACCTTGCCTTTTTGAAGTCTCATTCTATTTTCTTAAAATAAATAATTTTAAGTTCTTGAAATAGTAATTTCTTTAATCTGCCCTCTAATATTACTTTTCACTTTTCTTGTAGCCATATTTTTCTTTTTGTGAAACTATTTTATCACCTATACTAGATTTCATTTTCTTTTCTAGAGTATCGGGATCAAAATATTTATTTTTGTACTTGAATTAAGCAATTAGTAAGGTGAAGTATGAAGTATGAATTATCAAGTTAAGGTCTACTCAGTAAGAGACATGATTCCTAAATGAAAAGCAAGGTTGCTTCAAGATAAAATTGTCATATAAAAAGTATCTTCTCACAACATTCTTCAACACTATGATGAATTCTAATTGTTGGAAAGTTGGAAAGAGCATATTCCAATCAGTTTAAAACCACATATATAAAACTTTAAAGAAGAAAAGCAGAAGGCAAGTTTGTGCAATGATGAGAACATTGGTTCTGTTTGAATGGAGGGGAAGAAATGGGCAGTTATCAAATATTTGCTGGGAAGTGTGTCAGATTTCTTACATCATTGTGTGGAATTTAATTGTCTTCTGAAGCAAATAATCTGTATAGGAGAAAGAAAAGATGTAACTATGCCAGACCAGAAAGGTCGGTTTCGAAAGGGTTGATGCCATGATGTGGTCTTTTAAGAAGACTTGCATGACACTTGGCAGTCTCCAAAACATCCATAAAACACTTGGTCTACAGAAAAAGGTCCTTGAAATACTGTCCTATCCAAAATATCTGTGGGCTTATTTGGTCCAGCCAAATGGTTTTGGACAGGACCAAATATCAAGGACCATTTTGTGTGTACCAAATGTCTTATGACCATTTTGGATAAGATCAAATTCTTGCTAACCTTAAGAAGATTTAGCTTATACATAAAATAATTTATTTTCTATTTCATATAAAAGAAATTTGGAGGTAAGGTTTCCAGGATAGGGTGATTACCCATGACGCTGTAATAATTTAGTCACCTTCACTTAGGCTGCTGCACATTAGATTCCAAATCATAATCCAGTGTGGCTGCCAGAACTCCAAACATCATGTGTATATTACAGCCAACAGCAAGGAGGAGGGGATGAAGCAGAGTATCATCTCTCCTTTGAAAGAAATAACTTAGAAATATGCCAAGACATTTCTGATCAATGGCAATGTCCAATGGGACAATAAGTGCTATATCTACTCCTAACTAAAGGGATACTGACAGTAATATCAATAAAGGCATGTCTTTATTCCAAGTTGTCAAGTGCCTAACTAATAATCAGGAATTTTCTTACTATGGAAAGAGGGAGCGTTTATAGAGTAATACCTTGCAGGTTTAGTAGGAAAGAGATGTTGAGTTTTGTAAGGTATCTTTTGATGTCTTTGAGGGTATATTTTTAGTAGAATGATAAAAACAAAATTGTGGAGATAGTAAAGAATTGTTGGGAAAATGATGTATCACATTTTCCATCAAGGAAGACATTTGCTTGTGAAAGAAAGCAAGAAACAGTAAGGTTTCTAGAGAGGGTCTCAAGGTTAAGGGAAGGGGAAAAAACTTTGCATCTGTGAAGGAAGAGTGGTTGGAGCTATGAAGGTACTATTGGGGACCTGAGGGGAGAAGGTCTAAGAAATACCTCCTACAGGTAAGTTTCAAAGAACATATGTACAGACTAACCATCAGAAGGAGGAGAGTGATAGTTTGGTAGGTTCTATCAGATAGCCAGGACCATCTCAGTTTAACAGCAACACTAGTCATGCATTATAAGTGAAGGTTAAAGGGAAGTAAAATAGTCCAGGTGGTTAATGGATAATGTTTGAAATACAGATACAAGAACTGAGTTAAGCACTCTCTAAATAAAATAAAATATGGAGCGTGTTTCTGAATATCCCTGTCTCTGCAAGGTAAGAATTTCTTCATACAATCTGAAGGAAGCTCACATGTCCATTAAGAAACTTGATTGAAGTTTTTACCTGGCTTAGATTACCTGGATATTGCACAATTTAAAGAAATAAACTCTCTTAGTAGTCATAGTAAAGATATATATTTTACAAAACTGTAACTGGCTTTATACAGGCACTGTTATTGTTTAATTATGGATTTTTGGGAAAAAAAAATCTCTTCTTGAAAATATTGCTGTCAGAGACAAATTCATAGCTGGTTTTGGAATGTAATGTTAGCTTCCCAAGCAGAAAGCAAGTTACATGAAGTGCTGAAAATTCACCAACAGCTTTTTCAGTAAAACTATAAATAACAGCTATATTGTGCCTTGGGAAAACAAACATGGGCTCAAAACTTTATTAAAAGTTATTTTTTCCCATAAACTGCTATGTAAGTCACATATAGGATAAACCTCATAATTTATGTTTTATCCTTAGCAGACAAGGAAGAAGGTAATTGGTTTGTCTGACTGTGTACCTATCCCAGAAATAACAACACAAAATATGTTTAGAAGTAGGGTGAGAAATATTCTAAAAAGATAGTTGACTGTATGCCTATTGGATTAATTTTTAAATGAAGTTAAAGATACAGTTATTAAATATCATTTTCCCAATTTTTATGTTTTCTGATCACTCCCTAATTGTATACAAAATAGGAATCTGATTTATTGTAATGTGTACTATTCCTCTGCAGATATTAATAGAAGTAAGTCCTTTATATAATCTATTCCAAATAAGGTGAATATGTTGTTTAAATAAAAAGATATTTCATTTTATAATTGGTCAAAAGCACCTGAGAAAGACCTGTTCAGTTTTGAAAGGTACCTGAGTGAATAAATCACCTCCTCCCATTAGATAACAAGTTATCACCAGAATGTCTTATTTCTCTGATTCAAGTTTATCATTAAAAACAAAATAAAATAAAAAATTCAATGTAGGAACAGAGTACTTATGTGAAAGGGATGAAAGAGAAAGACAAAGGGGAATGCAATTATAGTTACAAAACTCCAAGCAATATGGTTTGTTTTTACGGGTTTTCTTTTCATTTACTCACTGCCACTTACATTCAATGAATCTACTGAAAAAAAACAAAAACAAAAACCTTGATTCCCTTAGTATGTTTTTCTTTTGGATTTAGTTAAATTAAAATCACTCTTTATATTTCTGTCCCAAATCCCAGCAAATCTAATAAAAAAGAATCCATTCACTAAAGGAGATGGGAGTAAATATCTGGCTTTATTAGGGTTCATATAAAAAGATGTAATCAGAACAATACATAATATACCTACTGAAGGCTCATTTATAACAAATTTGTAGGAACTGATGTAGAGGAAAAAGGCAGTTATGCATGGAAGAGACTGGAATCCCAGCTCTTTTGAAATAGCAAGAGAAGGTGAAAGGAAACAACACAGATACTTTTGTTAGAAGTGTTCTCTATGGTCTTTGAGGTGTATTTACCTTGATATAGAACTACCTGTTCCATTTTCGAATTTCTTTTGTTGCTGTAGAGATTTATGTTAGGAAGTGGTAGAGGGACTCGTGGTTAATTTTTGGGCGGCAAAGTTTTGGCAAGGCAATTACTAAGAAAAAGAGAAAGATTCAAGAGAATGGTCTTTTTTCCTTTTTTTTTGGAACTCTGAAAGGAACCGAGTTTGGGTATGTTTATTAATTAAAAGTAAAGTAACAATTTCAGAATAAATTATTCTTTTATAACAAATATCACATTGCATTGTAGTTATTTACTTATATTTCTGTCTTTCTCAAAAGATTCTTAGATCTTCATGGAAAATAATGTGCCTTATTCATTTTTTAAAATCCCCAACCTGACATAAAATGTGTGGCAAAAATGTTTGTGCAATAAACTACGTAGCTGTGTTTTCCATGCTGTCTTTCACTGTTTTCTTTTCGTTTTTTTTTTTATAGGCTCTTTCTCCTATAATTCACTATTCTTATTCAGATTTGTACTTCTGAGGATTTTAGCTATGGATATCATTTTATGAGAGAACAGTGAACAAATATAGAATGTATACAGCTGGGGTGAAAGAATAAGAATGGATATAAAAACTTCTTCTTATGAGAAAACAGTATATAAATGAGTCTATGTCAGTGCAGTGGCTGACCTGAGAGTGGTCTTCAAGTCCTTGAAGGGCTGCATTATGGAGGATTGTAGAGTCTGGACCTATCAGCAAAAGACACAAGGACATAGAGGTTAGATCAGTGTAACACTTAGTTGCTCAAATATGGAAGAGTTGCTTTTAAAGGTGTGATTCCTGTTACTGGTGGGGGTAAAATGGAGACTGTATTGCTTGCTTAAAGGGTTATTCTCAAGAACATTCCTTCCTGGAATTGGAGAATTTGTTGATTCCCATACCCATTTCTCTTAGGTATAATAGTTACTGCATCACTTGCCCATCTTCCAGCCACCTCATGATAATGCTCATGAATGTATCTTTGACACAGACCTCTAATAAACTACAGGCATTCACTAACATGTACTTTTGAAAACTACTGTCCTAGGTCTTGGGGAATACAGAAATTAATAAAAGTACTTTTCCTCTCTGGATGTTCATGGTTTAGAGACAGAGGAAAGGTAAAACACATTCATGATGTGATGTGTGTGATAAAAATAATCTAATCCTCATTTTTTTCTCTTCTGAGCACTATGTCTGACAAAATATTCTTGTTTTGTGAATTTAGATGGAAAGAAGTATACATATACATTCTTTTCAGACCTCCTGTTTTTGTTTTTTGTTTTTTGTTTTCTTTGTTTGCCAAATGTTCTCCTGAGCTTTGGGACCACAAAAGTAAGCAAAAAGTTTAGAAGCTCTGAACTAAGAGTCAATAATATAATGAAGTGGAAAAAAACATTAATTAATATTTTATAATAAATGAATGTAACCAATTGTACATACATAAAGATATAAATATATTTTTTAAAATCATGATAAGAAGCATGATAAGAAACAATATCTGCAGCTATGAAACTATATAATTGGTAGAGATTGGGCTTACTTTATGAGGGGCAGGGAGGACTAAGATGTGAAAAATAATCTTGCAGAATCTTGGCTCCCAGACCAGGGATCAAGATCGAACCCACACCCTTGTCAGTGAAAGCACAGAATCCTACCCACAGGACTGCCAGAGAATTCCCTAGACTTCCTGGGTCTTTCTATGCTCTGGTCCCAGGAAAGAAAACTCCTGTTAAAATCTCACTGTAAAGAAGGACTTGACTAATCAAACAATATGAGCATGTTTCTATAAGGAATCAGAGTCCACTTCCATATAGATCCACTGAATTTTCTAGAATCCAACTCTGGCATGTAGCAATAGAAGGTAACTCAACCAAGGTAGAGATAAAATGTGGCAAAAATTGGGTAACAAAATCAATACAAATTTACTTGATGAATGATACCTTGTTTGTTTGGAAAAGCTAAATATATATGTTATTTTCCTATTATCGGAACACATGCTAGATGTTCTACAGTTCAGTTTCCCATGACATTTTAATACACTCTTCACTGTGGAAAAATCTCTCCCAACTTCTGGACTTTGCACCTGTAATTCTCTGTTTAGAAACTCTACCCCTCCCCAGTTCTTTGCTGATACAGCTTATTTACATCTTAGCCCTCCCTGTCCCTCATAAATTAAGCCCAATCTCTACCAATTATATAGTTTCATAGCTGCAGATATTGTTTCTTATCATGATTTAAAAATATATATTTATATATTTATGTATGTACAATTGGTTACATTCATTATTAAATTATTAATTAATGTTTTTCTGCTTCTTTATATTATCGACTCTTTTAGTTTGAGCTCCTAAACTTTTTGCTCACTTTTGTGGTCCCAAGCTCAGGAGAACATTTGGCAAATAGATTTTGAGCGGCTGAAAGGAAGTTCTAAAGCTACCAGGATTAGTTTTATTACATAGAATGAAACTTAGAAGTTGGCCAGCTTTACATCCAACAATAGCCAGACTTTTCATTTATTGATTGTTGCCAAAAAGTAGTTAATTTTCCTAATCTTCTCTAATAGAATAATTCTACTTCCTTCCAAACTTTTTAAAAAAGAGTTCCATAAATGGATAAATAAATACACTGTTTCTAATATTTTTCTGCACTTAGATTTACAAATTTGGCAAGCATCTTAGTGCTATTTGTTTAGATGGAATAAAAGTTTAGGATTAAGTTGTTTTAGGGGTATTGAAAAATATGTTTGATTTGATTAGCTATCGATATACAATACATGCAAAGAAAATGAACTTCTTCCAATTATGCTAATTTCTATTTTGAATGAAAAATTGTTCAATTTTTAACATATTGATAGAAAGATATATGGCTATTTTTAGTTTCACATTAAAAACTCCATTTTATTAGCAACTGATTAGGACTTCATTTGATGGCTAAACAAAAATAAATTAATTATAGGTAAACCAATTTACTCTCAGAAGCACTGTTAGTATTATTCATTTTAGTTAGAGATTGTATTTTCTCATCTATAAAAAGAGGTGCTTCAATTAATGAGCTGTAGTTTCTTGCCTGGTTTCCCATTCCATGGTACTACAAATTATAGTAAGCAAAATTTATGTTTCACTTACATGCTAAAAAGATCGTATCAGAAAAATAACACTCTAGATATTTGTATTCTTTAGCTATTTAAAGTTTTCTGTTGAAGTGAAGACACTTGACGAAGAAATCAACTTTTATATACATTTTATGTGTTAGTAGAGAAAGAAAACCTGAGTTCTCAAAAAAATAAAATATTAACATTTTACTGGAAAACGTGGAAGTCCGTTGGCCCCTTTCAAATACAGGTTCTCTGCACTTCTTTTGAATGGCTTTTATAAAGTTTGCCAACTTATGATTACAGTATCCACCATCCCTCCTCACTGAGTATAACAAGGTCTTCTCTCCCATACCTGAGTTTGTAAGGCTCCTCTTCCCCTAATGGCCACAAGGCCATTCTTAGAGGGGGACCTGATTTATAGTGAAGTAAGAGAAAGCCTGTAGTTTCACTGTATTAAGTATCTGGAATGTGAGCATCACCCACTATCATTTGTGAATACTCCCTTACTTCTTTCTTGAGCTGAAGATGTTAATAAACAAATAAGGGCTGGTTTTAGAAATCTAGATCTGTGAACTTATTTGCTATTATACTCCAAATGTCTTCTAGTTTACTTTCATTTATGAAAATAAGCTGATTAGGTCAGGTAATAAACTTCACTCAGTGAAGGTAATTCACTGGCTCCAAGAAGTATAGATAATATCAAGTCATGTTGCAAATTATTGTCTTACTATTTCATAACTTCTGGCTTCAAATTCTTTGTGGTTTGGCACTGCAATAATTCTTTCTCACATATGTTGTGAAATCATGCAGGTCTCCTTTGAAAGTCTAGGAAATATATATTATTTCTCTGTCTTCTTCATTTCCCACATAATATATTATTCCTAACTAAATAGGTGTTCTAAAAATTTCCGTATATTTTGGGAAGATGATTTAATTGTTTAGGAGAGGAGTAATTTTGATCACCTTGACATTTCAGTTGTAGAACCTTGGAAAAAACTTAAAATGCTAGAATATCTCCAATTCTGATTACTTGAAAACTTTCTAAGAAAGAAAATCTAACAATATATTTGGCTTTAATTTTTAAAAATCTGTCTTTTTTGGTGTTTTTCAAGAGATTTTCTTTTGAAAAACTGCAAATAAATTATAAAGCATTTGTATTGCTAGTATTGTCTGACTTAACTGAATCAAGAAAAATTAACAGCCAAGATATGGATATAGGTCTTTACAGACTTACCACATGGAAGCTTTGCTTCTTTACCAAAAAGAGCTGTTAATGTCAAAAGAAGAAAATAGTGAAAATCCTATTTAAGTTGGTTCTCTTTCAATGACCTAACACACTCTAATCATATTACCCCTAAATCACTTCTTTTCCCCAATTCATTTCAGTCTATTATTAACACAAAGGCAACCTTATTTTCATTGTTTTATAGTATAATTAATGATGAAAACATATTGTCTATTAATGACATATTCCTCAAAATTAAAACTTATATCAGTATTGGATACATATTGCAATATTTTATATAATATTCATGTTACTGCGTCCTCTTTTATTTAATACAATTTTGTAACAACCTAATAGAGAATATTGACATGTATATATTTGTGTGGGTTTACTAATAGGATGATGAGATCTGTAAAATGTAAAGGATATTTGTTAATAATTGTGCTATACTTTTACCCAGGTTATTGATTAAAGTGAAATCAAGAAGTGACAGTAATGTCTTATGTAATACACTTTCCAGAATAAGGAAGATGAGCAAATTAGTCTTCATAACCCTCAGTAAAATTCAGGAAAGATTGATTTCATCTAAAATTTTCAGAGGCAAGATTTTTCACAGACATTCAATTACAATATTGCCATGTTCTTGTACTGCATATTGTATTTACAAAATGAATATTATGAACATTTCAAATAAAACATAAGCAGTAATATAATTTATATGTAACATATTTTACTTGCAAAACTGTCAGATACTTTCACTACAGTTATGAAATATATCTGATGAATATCCTTTGTATTATTTAAAGTTTATAGTAGAAGTGAATAATGTTTATTTGATTATATTTTAGTGCTTAGATGAATGAATATTAAACCCAAATTTTTATGCATAAAAGAATCAGATCCAGAAAAACTCTAGTCTTTATAGTAAACTCCCTGTAAAAGTGCAGAATGTTGAGTTCAGATCAAAAATGGATTTTGAAGTACAACATTTATTTTGTATAGATTCATTTATTTTAACCTGAACAGTTCTAAAAGCCATCAGAGTTGAGATTTAACATAATTTCCCTAATTGAACTACCTGTTTTATAGTGGGTAGGAAGAGAATGAGAATGAAAACCAGGATGAAAGAACCATGGCATTAATCTTAAAAGTTTCATAAAGCCTATACCTTCCTCAAAAGAGTCAAATGCAGAAGTATTTCTGCTTAAACAAAAGATGAAAACAAAACAAGCATGATGCTTCAATTTAAGTCAATAAATCTCAATTATGCATTTACTTTCGAGTACCAGGGAATCTTTCTGAAACTCAGACTTGTTGAGAAGGTGATGCTTATAGTCATGAAACAAAATATGTAAAGAAAAAATACCATCCAATTAAAAATGCAGTCAAATTCCTGAAGGAGATCAGAGCAGAGATTGGTAGGCAGTCAAATCTATGAAACAGTACACATTTTTCGATTTACACATGCTAGTTACAATGCATGTGATTGCTGTGTGTCTAATAACTACACTGATACACATAAGAGTCCCATTTTAACAATTCATCTAAGAGTTCATTTATTCAACAAATATTTATTGTCAGGCACTGTGCTGTTAATGTGGATACAACAATGATAAAAAAAAGACACTTTTCCTACAAACCCTGAATTCACAATCTAGTGCAGTGACATATACTTAACAAATCACACAAAAGTAAATTTATATTGTGAGAAAGAGATGAGAGAATTGTATTATACTATGAGAGCGTAATTTTTTTAAAAAAATTAATGTATTTTAGGAGACTAAGGAAGATTTCTTTAAATATGTTATGATTGCTTTATTTTGTTGTTGTTTTAAGGAGTTCATAAGATAAAAAGATTTTAGGGGCTAAGAGAAGCAATCCAAATAGAGAAATACATAAAGACTTTGGAAGAAAAGAGACTGGACCTTCTCCTACCATGGGTAATCAGAAGCCATTAAACCTATGGTCAGAAAGGAAAAAATAAAAAATAAAAACAAAAAACACTAACCCATTAGCTAAGGTTGGCAAACCCTTGAGTGGTGTTGGTGGTTAAATATTTATTTCCAGTACATCCACATTATGATGTCTTTACCATCCAATAGCAACAAAGGCAATAAAGATTAAGGCTCAAATTAGAATCACCAGTGTTGGAAATCACCTCTCATTCTATCCAAATCCAAATGGCATTATGATCTTGGGTTTCACCATACAGTCATGTCTAGAAATTGCTAATTAAGAATAACATTCCTAAATGAGAGAAGAACTTATGATATAATTAAAATATCAGTATCTTTTTTGCATATTCTTATCAACTAAACATGCTTTTAAATAATTCTCTTTATAAGTGAACTTTTATAAAGTTATTGTCATGGAAAAATGAACCATTATCATGCATAAAATTATTGGGAGAGCAGTAAATTCTTTATCGATGTCTCACTTAAATTATGTTGAAAATATCACAAGGATTTATTCTGGCTTTTGCTTTCTTCTGGGGCTGACAGTCCAAAACAAAGCTCTGTGTCAGGTACATTTACGGGGTCCCAAGAAGGTGTACTTCTGTGTAGACCCTGGGCTTGGTACTCCCAGCATAGGTTCAACTTCTCCCTCCCCACTCCAGCGTTGATGTAAATGGTTCATTGCTATCAACAGGGAATCCCCTTCCCCATCCCAGAGTGGTTCTCTCAGAGGCAGTAGCAATATGCTTCAATACAGGCTACCTTCAATGGTGGTCATTTTATCTAGCAAAATTTCATCTGTAACTGTTTTACCACTTGGGGAGAATGCAAGTTTCCACTTACCAAACTCTCCATCACCTCTGCCATATCTTTCCCTTGCTGTTATCCAAAGACCAAGAGAAGCAGATGTTTTACTAGGCTAATAAATGGCTCAATAGATGAGTGATGATTATCAGTCTCTGAAATCATGGAGGAAGGGTGTTATAGTTTCTTTTTCAGTTTGTTTTTTAAATTGTGGTAAAATATACATAACCTGAAATATGCCATGCATCCATTTTTAAGTGTACAGTTTTATGACATTAAGTATTGATACATTCATATTGCTTCACTACCATCCATCTCCAAAGTTCTTTCCGTCTTCCTCAACTGAAGCTCTTTACCCGTTAAACACTAACTCCCCATTCCCCTCTCCCCACAACCCATGGACACCCTTTCTATTTTCTGTCTCTAGAATTTGACTACTTAGGAACCTCATATTAGATAAATCATATATTTGTTCTTTTGTGACTGGCTTATTTATTTAGCATAAGATGTTCAAAGTTCATCCACATTGTAGTATGTGTCAAAATTTCTTTCCTTTTAAGGAAAAGCTTAATAGTATTCCATTATATGAATATACATTTTGTTTATTCATCTGCTAATGGACACTTGTGTTGCTTCCATCTTTTGGCTATTGTAAATAATGCTGCTTTGAACATGACTGTACAAATATTTGTTCAAGTACCTGCTTTCATTTCTTTTGGTTATATACCCAGATGTGGAATTTCTGTATCATATGGTAATGATGGCAATTCTATTTTTAGTTTTTTAAAGAACTGCCATTTCCATAGCAGCTGCATTTTACATCCCCACAAATATTGCAAAAGGATCCCTACTTTTTAATCTTTTCTTCCAACTTATGCCTTGTGATTGAGACATTTAATCCATCTACATTTAAAGTAATTACTGATAGGAAAGCAGTTACTTTTTTTTTTTTTTTTTGGAAAGCACTTACTTTTGCCTTTTTGTTTTCTGTATGTGTTATAGTTTTTTGGACAACCTTTCCTCCATTTCTTTCATTCTTTTATGTAGTGACACATATTGATTCCCTTTTTATTTCCTTTGGTGTATATTCTAGAGATATTTTCATTGTGATTGCCATGAGAATCATGTATATCCTAAAGTTATGATTATCTTTTAAATTGATACCAACTTAATTTCAATCACATATAAAATCTCTACTCCTTTGCAGCTCCACATCCCTCACCATCACTTTATGTTATTGATGTCACAAATTACATCTTTATATATTGTGGACCCATTAACATACTATAGGGGTTTTTTTGCATTTGTCTTTAAAATATTGTATAAAATTTAAAAATGGATTTACAAACCTAATACAATAATACTACTTTTTTGCACTTGTCCACCTTTACTGAAGAATTTTATATTTTCATATAACTTCAAGTTACTGTCTTATACTCTTTCATTTTAACTTGAAGGACACTCTTCAGAATTTCATATAGGTCTAGTGAACTTCCTCAGCTTTCGTTTGTCTGGGGCATCCTTAATTTCTTCCCCATGTCTGAAGAACAGTTTTGATAAATATAAAATTGGTTAATAGTTTTCTTTTTTTTCTCTCTTCAATACTTTAACTACACCTCTTTGTCTTCTAGCCTGCAAGATTTCTGCTTAAAAATCCGCTGATGGCCTTATTGGGGATACTTTGAATCTGGTGAGTTGCTTTTCTCTTGCAGCTCCTGTGATTCTTTGTCTTTGACCTTCCACAGTTTGATTATAATGTGTCTCAGTGTGGGTTTGTATATCCATTTATTTCCTCAAGTTTGGGAAGTTTTTGGCCATGATTTCTTTAAGTAATCTCTTTTCCTTTTTCTTGCTTGGGTCCTAGTCAGGAGGAATAGAAACCATTCCTTGGGCAGCCCACATAAATGCTGTAATGTTTCAAATAACTTTCACTATGCCCAGAGGAAATAACCAGGAATTGGACCAGTGTCTCCTGACTGTACTGCACCATGCCAGGGAGCAGGTAGAAAAGGGCAAGTGAAAATGCAATATAATTTTCTGTTGTTTTGAGTGTGGCTTTTGTTTTTTTTTTTTTTTTTTTTGGTTGAGTGTTTGCTTGATTGTTAAAGATTTTTGAGCAGTTTCCAGCATTCCTATAAAGTTATTTTAGTTAGTCTGTAGCTGTTTATTGGTGTTTCTATGGGGATTCAAGGGCCTGGAGCTTCCTAGTACCGCATCTTACTGATGTCACTTTCTGTGATGGTTAGTTTTATGTGTCAGTTTGGCTAAATTACGGCATGCAGTTGTTCAATTAAATACTAATCTATGATACTATGAAGGTATTTTGTAGGTGTGGTTAACATCTGTAGTCAGTTGACTATATGTAAAGGAGATTGCTCTAAATAATGTGGGTGGGCCTTATCCAATTAGTTGAAAGACCTCAATAAAAAAATCTGAGATTTTCCAGAGTAAAAGAAATTCTTCCCCAAGACCCCTGCTTGCAAGCTTTCAGCCTGCCAGCCTACTCTACAGATTTTGTACTTGCCAGCCTCAAAATTGTATGAGCCAGTTCCTTGAGATATCACTTGATAAATAGATACATATATACATTAGGTACATACATACTACTAGTTCTATTTCTCTATTTTTTCAGGGGCAAATTTAGATACCCAAACTTTTATGAACATAGTCTCTTGTATTCCTCCTTCATCACACTCTCTCCCACCCTTGCCAACTTGGATTTGGAGAGGAGAGGCATCCCTTTATCCCCTTCATCACAGAAGGTAAAGAAGCAAAATGTTCTCTCTTCAGGCACTCTCCTCAAAGGTCACCATCTTCTCTTTCCCAGTCTTCTCTTTAGGTAGTCAAGTAAATAATTCTGCTGAAATGAGTGCTATCTTTAACCTTGGCAGGCCACAAAGACTGGAAGGTCTCTAATCATAGAATGTGGAATTTTTTAGAGTCATTTTGTTATACTGTTTTAACTGTAGGTTTTATATTGGCACTCAATACCAATAGGCAATGGTAGTGTCTTGTGATTTTAGAGTCTCTGGCTATTATTTATAGTGCTTTTCTGTAAATGATAGTAGAAACAAAAGGCTAGCTAGAGTTTAGTCTCCAGCTACCTCATTGCCCAGAGAGCTTCTTCTAAAGAAAAAAACAAAAAACTCACATTATCTATAAGAGTCCTGAGGTTTCCTCAACAAGATTTTACATATCGTTTTCCTTTTTAACTTTCAGGTTTACTTGCTTTTTTTCCTATTTGTCTCTTGTAAGCAACAAGGGACTTTATCATTGTTCTTGAATTCAATCTGAGATTATTCATCTTTCAACAGATTAACTTACCAATTCAAATTATTAATATGAAAAACTAATATTTATTGAAGTCTGACTATATTCCAGGCACGGTTTTAAGTACTTTACATGTATTAGTTCATGTGATCTTTGCCATAACCCTTTGATGGTAACATTATATTTCTCATATAAAATATGAGGCACTGAAACTGAGATATATTAAGTAACTTTCCCAAGGTCAATAGCTAGAAAGAGATAGAGCCAGGATCCAAAGCCGCTCAGTCTGACTCAGAGCTGTGTAATCCTCCATCCTGTCATTTTGACTCCAAAAGTCATAAGTAATGTGTATTACAGACAACATACAAATAATATACTTCACAAATAAATATATCAATTATAGAAAAATAAAATACAGTTATAACTCAAATTTTTCTTTTTTGTCATCTTGTTAATGTTTTATGATTTTATGTCTCCTTTTGTTTTACTCTATTTCGGGAATTTTATTGTGTGGTTTTTGCAGGAATATTTAGTTTCAGACAGAATCTTGGCTGCACCAGTTAGTAACTGAATCATTCTAAAATTTTCCTGTTGCAAGGAAGAGAGAATCCAAATCAAATTGGCTTTTATAATAAAGGGGATTCATCAGCTGATGTAACTGAAAAGGACAATAATAGGTCAAATTTCAGGAATGTTCTATCATGGTCCTGGCTTCTGTTTTCCAAGATTCTCTCAGGTCTGTTCCATGTTTTAGTTCTATCTTCATACTGGCTCCTCTCAAGGCCACAGAAAGGCTTCTGAGAGCAATCATATATTCATCTTTCCTCTCACAAAGAGGGTGATGGAACATGTCTCTTTCAGTAACAATAGAACAAAACACATAAATTTTATATTTATCAGGGCATCACTTTCTGTGACCAAGATAAAACCATTAACTGATTGACAGAGGAAAGGAGGGCTTCCTGAATCAATCACTGTTGTAAAGTGGATCAGCTTATATTAATTAGTTTTAAATGAATCAGAGACCAGCCTGGAAGAGATGTGGGATTAGTTACAGCCCAAAGTTATGGTTTTCACATAATGGAGGAGGGTAGAAGAGTTGTCAGAGAGAAACTATAATTCTTTCTACCTAGCTACATGACTTTCATTCTTAGTTACTTCATCTGTAAAGTGAAAATAATCATAGAATCTATCTTATATTAGTAGCTTATATATATATATAGATATAGATAGATAGATAGATAGATAGATAGATAGATAGATAGCTCTTACAATGGCCTAGCACATAGTACCCCTTCAAGAAATGATACTGAGATAAAGATTATCAATAAAACACTTAGCTTACATTTTTTAAAAAAATCTTCACCAGTGCTTATATCATGTTTTTATTGTAACACTAATCTTTTAGTTTCAATTTCCCCCAAACCATTCTCTCTTCATAATTATGCATTTATATAAATTGATGTTAAATATTATAATTGGTTTCCATTTTATAAAGTAAGGAATTTAATTCATTTCTTTTTTCAACTTATACAATTCACATTCCTGTTTTAAAAAATAATCTGGAATTGATATCCAGATTATGACTATTAAATTTTCATCATTTACATTATATAACTTCTCTTGGAAGAAAACTATTTTTTAAATTTGTATTTACTTATGCAACATATTTTAAAAATATATCTTAAAATGTTGACCTTTAAACATTAATCCCTGAATTCTTCTTTCCATTAGACCTGAAACCCCTTCTAAGCCATATTTCTTTCAATTGTTGTCCCAAATATTCACTTTTTTTCCCTATAACTCTCTATAGAGAGAACATCTTTCCACCCATCTTCTTTTCAGTAGTTGACCTTATGCTTTCTAAATCACTGAGAAAATTGTAGTGGGAAATAAGTATCTCAACTTCTTCCTTTTATCCCTGATAATTCTGTATGTAACTGTTTTATTCATCTTTTCTGTCTGGGGGTAGAAAGGGCTCTCCTTCTATTTAAGATTAATTAAAAATTTTTTTTTTTGGTCTGGATGCAATTCTTCTCACCTCTTCAAGGATGTTGCTGTATTAATCATAACATTTTCTATGATTAGAAAATGAAATCTTCTTCAGTGATTCAGCATATAAATATGTCCAATCTCTCTCATATTAAAAACAAATATTATTCTCAGAAGCAAACAGGTGAATGTATGGTAGATAGTAGAATCCAGGTTTCTTAATGTTAGAGTGGGAGGCTAGAGATAAGCAAGAGAGGAAGATGGAGAGATCCATTTGGTTATGAATTCAGGTGGGAGAAATAAGTATAGCTTGTTTAGTTTAATATAGATACAGATGGTATCATATAGAAATACTTATAGTTATGTGTACATGCATTAATCAGTATACACACATATATTTCCTTGTTCTATCAGCTGAGAAGACCTAGAAGCAAGGACATCTCAGCAGCAATCAGCACATCCAGTGCCCAGATCTTGGTTTCTAATCCTATTCTTTGATAAAGGGAACTAAATTTCTAGGAGAGATGGTTTACTGTCTACGATGGACAGGAAATATGCAAGATGAGTCTGGAATCTTATATTGTCAGAAAGAAGTAACACACAGACACACACACAAAATGCTGAAGGTATGTCAAAGGGTCATAGGTACCAACTGAAAAATCTCCCTATGGCCAATGCGAGAACAATTTGAACAATGAAGTAAATAAAGTAGCAGTAGATTATAGTCCAAAGTATAAAATAAATATGCATGAGTTCCTATTGATGTGAATAAATAATTGAATAAATAAATAAAAGAGGGAGAACAGACAAATAACCCATGTAGAAAAATTCTATATAATTTATATAGATACAGCCCGCTCTGTGAGGTGAAGCATAATTCTGCCCTCTTGAAACGTGGGCTGCACATAGTGGTTTCCTTCCAAAAAGTACAGGGGAAAAAAGAGGAACTTTACAACAGAGAAGTATGATAAACACTAAGTAAGCTGGGAAATAAAGGTTAACATTAACAGCAAAAGTCATATTGATAGTAGGTATCCTTGATATCACATGATAAAAATGACACTTTACCTTTGGGATCTTATTGTCAAAAACATATAATCCCAGTTTAATCATGAGAAAAACATAAGACAAATCCCAATTGAGGGACATTTCATACACACACACACAAAAAAAAACTGGCAAGTATTCTTTGAAACTGTCAAGGTCATAGAAAACAAGAAGTCTAAGAAGGTGTCACAGCCAAGAGGACCCTTAGGAGCATAATGACTAAAAGTTATGTATTATGGATGGGCTCCCAGAAGAGAAAAAGGACATTAGGTAAAAACTAAAGTGTGGAATTTAGTTAATAATAAGATTGTTTCATTAATTGTGACAAATATACTAATGTAAGATGTTAATAATATGGGAAACCCACTGTTGAGGTGTATGATAACTCTCTATACTGATTTCACATTTTTTTCTGTAAATCTAAATGCAGTCTAATTTTTTTTTAAAAAGTTATTTTAATAAGATTCTATACAAACATTATTTTTTGTAGGCTTCCTCTTTAAAGTTCAATACAATAATGTGTCTGAATCACCACTGAAAATATCATTTCCAAGCAATGTTGTCCATTTAAAATAGAAATAGAAAGCAACCATTTTTGTTTGGTTTCTTTGATACATTTTTGCATTAAAATCCCTCAGTCAGAGTTGTGACTTCAGAGTTGGTGCTGGGATTTATATGGGTGTGACAAGGAATGGATTCTTTTTTTCCACTAGGTTTGAATCTGAGACATTGTGGCCAATACTGCTAAATACATCTTGCTACCTTAGCGGGATAGAAACAAACACAGGCAAAAGGAAGAAGCCCACCAGTTGAGAAAGAAGAAAATAATATTAGTTATATTGTTTATGCCCTGGTGTCACATCACATTTGAAAGCTATACCTGGGTTTATCATTTTTCTTTCACAAAAGTTAGGTTTGGCATATGCCCACGAAAGACTCTTAACTGATACATTTGAGCAGGAGAAAGAAGTTCAGTTCATTGTTTGATGCTGGCTTCCCCAAACGTCTCTCATCATTCCCATATTTAATAAAGTCAAGCCATGTTTCTTACCACTCATCTCTTGTCTGTCACTTCACTTCTCCCTTCTTCCTACTTTCCACATTCATATTTATTTCTATGAAGCTGATCATTACTTTTGCTCTGTTTTTATCTCATCGTCCACCTCAAGGATCTTATTAGTTACTTTGCTGAATGAAAACAGTTACCTGAAAATAATTCTAGTGACAACAGTTAAGATAGTCCATTTTCATCTTGTTTCTTGCTATGTGTAGTTAGTTGCTGATTTGCTTGGTTATATTGACCAACGTTATTTTCAATAGCCAAGCTCTGGCTGAAATCTAAGTGTCCATCAATAGATGAATGGATAAAGAATATGTATATATAAACAGTAAAATATTACTCAGCCATAAAAAAGAATGAAATCTTGCTATTTGTGACAACATGGATGGATCTGGAGGGTATTATGTTAAGTGAAATAAGTCAAGCAGAGAAAGGCAAATACTATATGATTTCATTTATATGTGGAATCTTAAAAACAAAACAAATGAACAAACATAACAAAACAGAAACAGTCATAAATACAGAGAACAGATGGTTGCCAGAGGGGAGAGGGGTGGACAGATGAGAGAAATAGGTGAGGAATATTAAGAGATACAGACTTTCAGTTACAAAATAAAGGAGTCAAAGGCATGAAATGTACAATGTGGGGAATATAGTCAATAATTATGTAATCTTTTTATATGGTGTCAGATGGCAACTAGAATTATTGTGGTGGTGATTTAAAAATGTATAGAAATATTGAATCACTATATTGTGCACCAGAAACTAACATAATGATGTAGGTCAACAAACAAATTCATAAAAAAAGATATGTGATTTGTGGTTACCAGAAGTGGGATGTAAGGGGAGGGGGAATTGGATGAAGGCAGTCAAAAGGTACAAACTTCTAACAATAAGATAAATAAATACTAGGGATGTAATGCACAGCTTCACTAATACAATTAACACTGCTGGATATTACGTGTGAAAGGCATTAAGAGAGTAAATCCTAAGAATTCTCATTACAAGGAAAACAATTTTTTTTCTGTTTCTTTTATTTTGCATCTATATGAGATGATGGGTGTTCACTAAACTTACTGTGGTAATCATTTCATGATGAACGTTAGTCAAATCATTATGCTGTACACCTTAAACTTATACAGTGTTGTATGTCACTTATATCTCAGTAAAACTGGGAGAGAAAAAACCAAAAAAAATCTGTAAACTCCTTTAGAGCAGAGACCCTGTCATATCTGAGTTTTACTGTAAATCCAGAACTGGACATACTGCCTGATAAATAAACAATAATTGTGATGTTATGTATTATTTGTCTGAGAGCAGACAAGTAATATCTGTAGAGTCAAGAGCTATTCAAACAGAAATGGTTTTGCTGTGACATTGCTGTCCTTTATTTTTGTAAAATAAAATAATTCATTTTCTTTTATGAAATATAACATTCAGGCTAAAAATTTTTATGACTCTTACAACTCTAAAATCTGTGAATCTAAAAGACTTTCAGACTGTTTCTGTTCCTTTACCTGCAATTTGGTGACTATAGTTTAACCCAAGCCAAAATATTCGATTTCCCTCTATTTGCCATTGTCCTGACAATGTAAAAAAGAATGGGGATTTCAGGAGTATTCTTAGAGCAGAATATGAATCACTATTCACTGTTAGCTCTAATCCTTCCAGAGCCAACATGGACAATGGAAACACAATCAATGTCCTGCCTCACAGTTTTCATAAGACAAAAATAAAAATGGTTATTCAGGAAAAGCATAATTCTTACTGAAATTCTTATTGAAATCATTAATTTTATTCAATGCCTCTTTCTGAAGGTGGGCAGGTAGAGAGACATGGGGTCATTTAATGAATGTTCTGTTTTAGTGTTCATAGACCATTTAAAATATATAGCAACACAAAATAGTCTGATGGCACCCAACTAAACAACAGAGTACAAACAAATTATAGTATTGCATTTGGTTTCACAAATGCATTTTCTGAATGCATGGGATTTTTAAAAAATTCCATTGTTTACCTCTAAAATGGAAAAAAACAGTTGTACTTTCCCTCTAGTTTTACTGGGAAAAATAAATAACACAAAAAATTGCTTAGAGTATGGCCTAGTGCATAGTGTTCAACATATGTTAGCTAAGTACTTAGTATAACTGAGTACTTAGTACTCAGTATAAGTACTTAGTATAACTGAGTACTTAGTACTCAGTATAAGTACTTAGTATAAGTACTCAGTATAACTGAGAACAGATAGCAAGATTTCTGATGATTTGACTTAATACCAAAGTAGATTTTTTAAATGCCTGGAACAATATTTACAATATCTAGAAATAATTTATTTATTTTGCTGATTGCCAGAACCTCAGTGCCTTTAGTGTGTTAATGGGCTTATAGATATTACAGAGAAACTATGATATATATATATATATATATATATATATATATATATATATATATGCAGGTTTCCTACGTGTATCTGTTTAAAAGACTAGTAAGTACTTTTATTCAGAGTGTCTAAAAGCCAGAGTTCCTTAGAATACATTTAGGACATTCTCACTAGAAAAATGAATAGATACCAAATTCTTCATAAAATCTATCAGAGGGTTTCCCTGGTAGTGCAGTGGTTGAGAGTCCACCTCCTGATGCAGGGGACATGGGTTCGTGACCCGGTCCAGGAGGATCCCACATGCCGTGGAGCAGCTGGGCCTGTGAGCCATGGCCGCTAAGCCTGCGTGTCCGGAGCCTGTGCTCTGCAACAGAATAGGCCACAACAGTGAGAGGCCCGCGTACCGCAAAAAAAAAAAAAGAAAGAAAACTATCAGAGATCTTATTTCTTTCAGCCAGTTTTTAAAAATTGAATTTCAGTGAATTCAAGGTCATACTTCATTTAAGTATCTGGGATTCATATAGTCCATATGGCATCTGACAGTTTTAGGTAGGATTACCATTGTTCTGTGAAAAATGAGGGGTCTAGTAAACTACCTCACCTCAGCTAAAAAGAGAACTAAGGTAGTATCCATAAATAAGTCTAGAATTTGCCTCATAATATAATTTATATTTTACCTAACAAGAGAAAAAGAAGCATAAATTACAAAGGTCCTCATCAAGGAGAAGGAGAACATTAAGGAAGACATTAGACTGAGATTTCAGGTGACATTAACTGTGGAGGGTGAAGAATCAGGAGAAAAATTACCTTGAGCAAGTTTTATGACTCCTGCACGACTTGGATTATAAAACTGACAAAAATGTCTTAATAATTTTTCTTCTTCCCTAGTTTTTATAAATTTGGGGTGCCTTCATTGCCACAGTCCCATGTTTGTTTGTTTTTTAAACATCTTGGAGTATAATTGCTTTACAATGGTGTGTTAGTTTCTGTTTATAACAAAGTGAATCAGTTATACATATACATATGTCCCCATATCTCTTCCCTCTTGTGACTCCCTCCATCCCACCCTCTGTATCCAACCCCTCTTGGTGGTCACAAAGCACCGAGCTGATCTCCCTGTGCTATGCGGCTGCTTCCCACTAGCTATCTATTTTACATTCAGTAGTGTACATATGATCATGCCACTCTCTCACTTTGTCCCAGCTTACCCTTCCCCCGCCCCATATCCTCAAGTGCATTCTCTAGTAGGTCTGCGTCTTTATTCCTGTCTTGCCCCTAGGTTCTTCTTGCCCCTAGGTTCTTCTATTTTCTCTTTTTTTTTTCTTCTTAGGTTCCATATATATGTGTTAGCATACAGTATTTGTTTTTCTCTTTCTGACTTACTTCACTCTGCAAGACAGTCTCTAGGTCCATCCACCTCACTACAAATAACTCAGTTTCGTTTCTTTTTATGGCTGAGTAATATTCCTTTGTATATATGTGCCACATCTTCTTTATCCATTCATCTTTTGATGGACACTTAGGTTGCTTCCATGTCCTGACAATTGTAAATAGAGCTGCAATGAATATTTTGGTACATGACTATTTGTGAATTATGGTTTTCTCAGGGTATATGCCCAGTAGTGTGATTGCTGGGTCGTATGGTAGTTCTTTATTTAGTTTTTTAAGGAACCTCCATACTGTTCTCCATAGTGGCTGTATCAATTTACATTCCCACCATCAGTGCAAGGGGGTTCCCTTTTCTCCACAACCTCTCCAGCATTTATTCTTTGTAGATTTTTTGATGATGGCCATTCTGACCGGTGTGAGATGATATCTCATTGTAATTTTGATTTGCATTTCTCTAATGATTAATGATGTTGAGCATTCTTCCATGTGTTTGTTGGCAATCTGTATATCTTCTTTGGAGAAATGTCTATTTAGGTCTTCTGGCCACTTTTGTATTGGGTTGTTTTTTTGTTTGATATTGAGCTGCATGAGCTGCTTGTAAATTTTGGAGATTAATCCTTCATCAGTTGTTCATTTGCAAATATTTTCTCCCATTTTGAGGGCTGTCTTTTCATCTTGTTTATGGTTTCCTTTGCTGTGCCAAAGCTTTTAAGTTTCATTAGGTCCCATTTGTTTTTTTTTTTGTTTGTTTGTTTTTGTTTTTTTATTTCCATTTCCCCGAATAGCCAAAGCAATCTTGAGAAAGAAAAATGGAGCTGGAGGAATCAGGATCCCTGAATTCAGACTATACTACAAAACTACAGTAATCAAGACAGTATGGTACTAGAACAAAAACAGAAGTATAAATCAATGGAACAGGATAGAAAGCCTAGAGATAAACCCACACACATATGGTCACCTTATCTTTATTTATTGTTTTTCTTTTGCGGTGTGCGGGCCTCTCACTGTTGTGGCCTCTCCCATTGCACAGCACAGGCTCCGGACGTGCAGGCTCAGCGCCCATGGCTCACGGGCCCAGCCACTCCGCGGCATGTAGGATCCTCCCGGACTGGAGCACAAACCCGTGTCCCCTGCATCGGCAGGCGGGCCCTCAACCACTGCGCCACCAGGGAAGCCCCTGGTCACGTTATCTTTGATAAAGGAGGCAAGAATATACAGTGGAGAAAAGACAGCCTCTTCAATAATTGGTGCTGGGAAAACTGGACAGCTACATGTAAAAGAATGAAATTATAACACTCCCTAACACCATACACAAAAATAAACTCAAAATGGATTAAATACCTAAATGTAAGATCAGACACTATCAAACTCTTAGAGGAAAACATAGGCAGAACACTCTATGACATAAATCACAGCAAGATCCTTTTTGACCCACCTCCTAGAGAAATGGAAATAAAAACAAAAATAAACAAATGAGTCCCATGTTCTATTGGTATTTGGTGGTGGCATTTCTGCACAGGTTTAATTCCCAGTATTCAAATTTTAAAAATCACTTGTTTTTTGACTGGTTCCTCCTGATTGGCTAATCACACAAAGTAATTAAAGTGAAAAATAGATAACAGATTTCAGCTTTGGTTCTCCAACTTCTGTGATTCAATACTGAAAGTATGGTCCATGTTCCCATCTGGAAGCCTATTAGAAATGTTAAATCTTTGGTCCCATCCCAGAAAAATTGAATCATAGTCTACGTGGAACAAAATATCCAGTATATGTGTAGGTACATTAATGTCTGAGAAGCACCACTTACTAAAAATTTAGATTCTTGAGTTGGCTACCCAGAGATTGTGCTTCAACAAGTCCCCAGTAAGTGTCCAGGAGTTTGCAACTGAACAATCACCCTAGTTGATGAGGACACTGGGAGGCCTGAGAAACATTTTTAAAAACATGAGCTTATTGTGAGGGTCATCCTAGGTGTATTTAAATAAATATGAAGGGGATTCTAGGAACTTAAATTTTTAAACTAAACTAATGCATCTTGGATGATGGCATGCACGGTACTCCCAGAGCTGGGGAAATGGTTTTAGCTGAGACTGGTTTTCTGATGTCCTGCACTTCCCATACTGAGAGCCAGCTCAGAAAATGCATATGGGCTCAGCCCTAATCTCAGCAAATGCACAACCTACTTTGATGGACTCTCTATGTGCATTTTGTTCAATGAAAAGGAAGACTTGTGAGCAAAATAGGAGAAACTTGAAATAACACTTGGTGAAATAACAATTCCATTTTTAGGTTCACCTCTGTATCTAATCTGATATTTTGCCTTTCATCCTTCTCTTCTCCAGCCAATCTATGAGAAACTCAGAAAAGCCTTTTGCTGTTTTGAATTAGAAACACCTGATTTGGTACTTTTCTTGTCATAAACAAACCATGTAGTCACGAGAGTAACACAGAGGTGAGGAAGTAAAATTTCCCCAGAGTGCTGTAAAAATGTGATACTATTAATTCCCAGTCCCAACCCCACCTCAAAGGAAGTTAAAAGTGCAATGTTCATTCACTTCTGGCAGGAACATAAATTGGTAAAACCTTTCTGGAAAGCAATTTGGCATTATGTTTCAAAAACTTTTAAAATGTTCATACTCTTTAAACCAGAAATTCACTCTCAAGTAATTTTTCCTAAGGTGTTGTGAGCAAAGATTTACATACCAAGACCTTCATGGCTATGTTATTTGCAGGAAAAAAATTGGTATGTCATTTTATATTCAATAATAGAGAAGGGATTAAAAGTTATGGTAGATATGTGATAGGGGAATGATCAATTATGTAAATTGATTTAATATGAACTATGACAGACATGGTAATCAGCAAATGAAATGCTGGACCAGTGTCTGCTCAAAATGGGAAAATAAAAGCTTTCATAGATATAAAACGGATAAGGCAGAATATTGTAGTGGAAAAACCATAGGGTTTAGGTCAAGAAGAATTACATTCTAGTCTAGGTTCGAGGATATGCAAACCAGGGGACTAAATCTACTTATTTATCAACTCTGAGGTCCAATTTTCTACCTGAATAATGGGAATATATACTAACCTACCTGAAGTATTTTGTGTTTTTATGTGTCTGTGAACATCTGAGTTTCTATAATATATATGAAAGTTCACTTCAACTACAATTTTATATAAATGTGTTAGTTATGTGATAATCATGATGAAGTTTTAGAGCCCAGAAGAAAAGCTCTAGGTTGGGAGAATTTGTAGCATACAAGAGTTCTGAAAGTGATATAGGAAAAGCATGAAAAAAGCATAGTGATTCCTTTCATTACAATATTCCCACACTTATCATGGTCAGTGATGGTAGAAGGAAACCTGTCCCCGAATAAGATATATATTTGTTCAGAGCAAATTAATGCCCAGTTCCTTCACTCTTGATCTGTGTTCTTCTGGTATAGTTGATTCCAGTCACTGCACTCGAAATGGAGATACGATTCTAATGTTATCACGACACACACACACAAATGATAACTATATGAGGTGTTAGATATGTTAACTAACCTTATTGTGGTAATAATTTTACAATAATTTTACAATATATATGTATATCAAATCATCACATTGTACACCTTAAACATACACATGCTATATGTCAATTATATCTCAGTAAAGCTGGGAAAAAAAGGGAAACATTGGACACGTGACTCAACCTCAGAAAATTAGATTACAATTATTCTTTTGTTCAGGCTGTAGAAAGAAGTAGATTTTCTACCACCAGGCTTTAACCTTGAAGCACATACTTCGAAGTGCCTGCTGCCACTTTGCTATCATGTGGCACCTGGACATAAAACCAACATGGTGGAGAACTGAGCCAAAGATGGAGGGAGATGGGCTTGCATGCTTCATTTGAATTAAACCTTCCTGTGCATTAAACCTTTATTATTTGAGTAAGTTAATAAGAATGTTTCCATTGTTAGTCAATTTGAGATTGTTTTCTTCACCTAGCCAGAAGAGGCCTAACTGATATATTATACATTGTATAAATATCAGTTATAAATAATACAGTGCTTTCATTCCACATAAGTTTAAACGGACATCCATTTCAAAAATATAATATCTGTTAATATAGTGAATGATTTGAAATATAATTTGTGGGACATCGAAAATATAAATCCATCAGTAAACACTTTCTGGAAATAAATATCCAGAAAAATCCACTATAATGCCACATGACAGATCATAAAATGACTGAATATACTACTTTTGTTTATACTTACAAAATCTATAGAATTTCTCAAAATTAGTTAAAGAAAATAAAAGAAGACAAGGGATAAATTTAGTAACTGTATTATAAACCACTTGGGAACATATATGGTCTAGTGGGAAGGCTTACAACACTTGTTGCACTTGAATCAACATCTCTGAAATTCTGTTTCCCTATTTGACATCATGTGATTAAGCTCTCAGTGTCTGAGTTCATCCTCATGAAATGCACAGGGCAATAACAAGCATATATGGCAGCAACTACTCCTGGGTGCTCAGTAAATCTTTGTTTCCTCCTCCCTTCCCCTACAGTGCTATAAACACATGATATTCTTACACTTGGATGAAATCCTAAAACTCACTCTAGTAATTCTGTATCTTCTCCCAATATAACATTTATACAGTATTCTGAAGGGTAGAAATTTCAATATATACTTGCAGAAATGTTTTAAATTTGAAATTCCCTAAAAGTGTATTGACAGCTTACATAAAACTGGTAAAATTAGAAGTGTATGCTTTTTTATGGGTAAGTATGGATTAAGCTATTTGAAATGAAGAGTGCATATTTCTCCAGAGGAAGCAACTTCAGAGCAGGGTGCTCAAGATTCTGATAGCAGGAGGAGGGCTATTAAACAATATGAGTGACCTGGAGGATATAGCAGATAGTGAGGTGTTAAATTTCTGCTGATGACCAAAAATTATTTAGGTTAGTGAAAATACAGGCAGGATTATGAAGAAATCCAGAAGGATCCAATTAAACTGGGTGATTGGGCAATGTGATGACAGATTAAATTTAGTGCAGATAAGTGCAAGGTAAAGCATATTGGGAAACATAATTTAAACTTTCCACGCACAGTGATGGGTTCTGAATTAGTCTGAACCTCTTAGGGAAAGCATTTAGAAGTCATTATGGATAGTTCAATGAGAAAGCTGCTCAATGTGCAAGAGCCTTTAAAGAAGCCAGTAGAACACTTGTAGGTATTAATTTGAGCATGTGGAATAATATGAAAACTATTAACATGAAATTACATAAATCAATGGAATTCTCATACTTGGCTATACTTATTTTAGGTATTTTATCAGAAAACACTAAAGGATAATTGGCAGTGTGTTCAATTGTTAAATTAAAAATGGACAAATAGATTGTGTATTTGTTTAGGAATACAACTGCAGCAAGACAGATTTAATAGGTTCAAAAATAATGAGTGGTTCAGCAAAATCTTCTTTGGAGATTCTTTTTCAATAAGTACTAAAATATGAGGATAAGATGACATTGGAGGAAGTAAAATCTACATTTTAACAGAAATACCTTTAATATGACTCAAAATCAATCTGTAATTCACTGATGAAGTAAATCATCGAGTCAAGTAGTTCAGCAAGAATCACAGGGATTAGATATTTATCTGACTATGAATAACATTTGCAGATATACTATCTACACCAGATTCAGATGCCACAGCTTTTATCAATCCTTTTGCTCCAGTGTGCAGAGAAGTAATATAAGAGGCTCAGGGAAGATTTGTTTTTCCTAGTTTGATAATACACTTCATAGTTGACTGGAAAAAGAATATAACAATTGGTCCTTATATTATTTATTTTAAAGAAAACTATTTTAGTGTCATTCTATATGAATTTATATTTTTAAAAGTATACAGTGATTTATATTATAAGGCATAACATTGTTGATGTAGGTACTACTCAGTTATAGGGATCATAGAAAAATTTAATCAAAAAATAGCTAAACTGGTGGTTCAGTGGTTGGGACTTCCCCTCCAGTGCAAGTGGTGCAGATTCAATCCCTGGTCGGGGAGCTAAGATCCCACAAGCCTCACAGCCAAAAAACCGAACCATAAAACAGAAGCAATATTTTCACAAACTCGACAAAGACTTTAAAAACGGTCCACATCAAAAAAAAAATCTTAAAAAAAAAAAAATAGGGCTTCCCTGGTGACGCAGTGGTTGAGAGTCCGCCTGCCGATGCAGGGTACACGGGTTCGTGCCCCGGTCCGGGAAGATCCCACGTGCCGCGGAGCGGCTGGGCCCGTGAGCCATGGCCGCTGAGCCTGCGTGTCCGGAGCCTGTGCTCCACAACGGGAGAGGCCACAACAGTGAGAGGCCCGTGCACTGCAAAAAAAAAAAAAAAAAAAA
>NW_021703774.1:111752295-111785662 GCF_005190385.1 Monodon monoceros
ATATATATATATATATATATATATAAATGTTAAAATTGTGTTTGTATTATTGTTATGGTTCATTCATTTAATAAATATGTATTAAACATTTACTTTGTTCCAGGAAGTACAGAAGTTACTAAGTACACAGAATAAATAAGACCCCAGACCCTGCAAATCATAAAGTGGAGTATAAGCAGAATATTTAAAATAGGTACATGCTTATGTTATAGATACAGTGATACAATATTTACAGAGTTTGAACATAGCAAGTGGGCTAGCCAAACTTACTTTCAAAGAGGGCATTAGAAGATTTCAGAGAAAAAATAATGTGTGAAATGAAAGCTGAGAGACAGGAGATCTTTTTGTCAAGAGAGAAAAGGGTATTCAGGTCAGGGAAAACAGTCTGAGAATAAACACAGAAATGTGTGTCAGGTTTTGGAGAACTGCATACATCAGTATACAGGTTCTTACAATGCAAGACTTTAAAACTATGGTTATTTTCTTATAAAACAACTAATTTGGAAGGACTGGAGTCATATGAAATCATTAAAAACCAAACACATTAATTAAAACAATGTTAATGCCCATGTTTTAAAAGTTTGTTGTTCTACCATCCAAAAAAAATGCCAAAATTTTGGTTGAGTATGTATTTTTCTTAGGCCCTTAGTCTGGTGTTAGCCTGGGGGTCAGTTGGGAAATAATTACTGAAGTTTTCTAAACTTGAATAATATTCATCTGGGGAACCCTGTACCCCAGATTGACTTTAAGAATCAGCATGTCCAGGGTGAGAGACCAGTATGCATAACAGGATGTATAACAGGTGTCAAGGAATTCCTCTCACTGAACAACTTTGCCAGTAACTCCTTTAGTATTTCCCAGAGTACTGTTTTTGCATGGCTATATATTCTCTTCTAGAAGACCAGTAGAGATTGACAATATACTCAAAACATATACCACTTACTTTGGTAATCCAATCCTGAAAATCAAAAGTTCTGTGAAAATATGCTACCAAGAAGTCAGTTTCCTTTTTTAAAAAAGTGTCCTATTACTCTAATGATTATGTCAATCACAAATCTCCAGTGAAGTTCTTAAATATGAAAGTAATCTGTCCTAGGATACCTATATGTATAAATACATCATCATAGTATAAAGTACTTAGAACAATCACTGATTACCAAACAAATAATATGGTTGTTAACAAATTATTGACTTTTGTGTCCTGATACCTTTTTTTCCATTACAATGACTTTTCTTATTCAGTTTGTTTCATTCCCCACTACTTTCTACAATTGCTTTCCAAATATTTTGAACTATTTGTACAAAACCAGGAATAGTCAAGAGCTAAACATTAAATACACTAAGAAAATGTGTTCCAGAAAAGCACACATTGACAGAGAACAGCTCACAAAACACGACACTGTGAAGTCTTAGCACTTCTCATAACATGGCCATACAATCATGACATTCTACAATTGCATTTGTAATGTAATTTGAGACTTATCCTGCACATCCTTTTGTTTAAAATGTAAGAGTTTTGGTTGTAAATATCTCTGTACACTCATGGGCCAAAAATATGGTATTGAAAAACATGTATCTACTCTGAAATATTGCTGTTAAAACTCAAAAGTAATCAGAGACAATAGAGAAATCTTCTATTTAGAAGAACCCTTTAAGTGTGGGCTGCTCACCGTGACTTCCTTCTGAAGAGAAAATTATAGAAAGAGTGAAAAAGAATAATTTTTTAATGGAGAAACTTTGCAAACACCATCTCAGCCAGGTGATTGTGGTTAATATCACAATGAGAAGTAATGTTGACAGCCTGAACTCAATTTAATGTGATGAAACTGGTACTATACCTCTGTGGGCTTTCTCCTCAAAACCCATAACACAGTGTGACCATGAATAAAAGCATCAGACAAACCCCAGTTGAGGAACTTTCTACAATACATTTGGCCAGGATTCCTCACAACAGTCCAGGTCATCAAAAACAAGGAAAGTATAACAAACTGTTACAATCCAGAAGAGCCTAAGGCAATATGACAACTAAATGTAACACGGTATCCTGGATGGGATTCTGGAACAGAGAAAGGACATTAGGCAAAAACTGAATAAATGTGAATAAGGTATAGAATTCAGTTAATAATAATTTATTACTCTTGACCTGTTAGTTATGACGACTACACCATATTAATGTAAAATATTAATAATGAGTGAAACTGGGTGAGAGATACATGGGAATTCTCTGCATTATCTTGGCCACCTTTCTGTAACTCTAACACTATTCTGAAATAAAATGTTTATTAAAAAAAAAAAATAAGACAATTTACAGGGATGCTTGCAGTAGGTTTGGAATACCCATGCTTTTCAAGCATCTTCATCCTGTAGACAGCCCAAAACATATACAAGAGAAAGTGAACAGGGCTGTGTGTGTAGTGGAGGGTAGTTAATGGGGGTAGAATGCAATGTCGGGGAAAGGCCCATTGCAAGAAATCAACACTAGGTCACCTACTTCACCTTTTGTTCACTTGAAACCTTTGCAGGGGTAAACTAGAGGATGCAATCTGAAAGCCAGGAATAGCACCAACTTCTAAATTGTAAAACACAGTAAAAAAAACAAAACAAAACAAAACAAAAAAACACTTGACTTTTCATCTTCTTGAATTGACCTTTTATCTATAAAAATATAGACCCTACAAATTTGGAACACCTCTTTTGTGTACAACTATGAAGGGATTAAGAACAAGCCTAGACATTAAAAGCTGAGATCTGAATTCATTTGAACACATTCATTTATTAATGCTTTTGACATTGGGAACTTGCTAAGCCATCTTAAACCTGTTTCTTCATCTGTAAAAATGCAGATGACATGCATTTCTAATGTGGTTAAGAGGATCAACCATACAGAGTTTAAGTTCTTAGTTACCTTATACTTAAGACAAGTAAATTAAATAGTGTTAACTTCACTAATGTTTATGGTCTGCCTTTTGATATTATTCTATAGAAAAGTGAATTTAACCTATACATTCAAATTTGTAATGTTTATTTAATAAATCTAAGGTTTAACATCATGAAAAAAAGATTTTTTCTTCCTCCTTAGTTTTGCATATTGATTTGTAAACTGTTAAGGGGTATTTATGTTCCACTTAAGTAGACCTAAATCTGGATATGCATACAGAATTAGAGTTGCATCTTTATGTAAATCACAGAGAGAGACATTAATGTCTCTCATAACTCTATTTCTGCTGGTTAAATAATGATTTGCATTTATTTTTGCCACATCCTAAAATATAATTTTGAGCCTCAAGGAAGTTTCTGTTTTAGTAAAATTATATAATTACAGACCCTTATAGTAGTAAGGTCTATAAAATCAAACAATTTAGCCCACTAGTAGTAATGACAGCATCTGTTTTTTTAGAGCTCTCTATCAGTTAGTCACTGTGATAATTATTTTACAGTCTCTCACTGAATTTCATTTAATCCTTTCAACACCCATCAATGTCATTAATCTCATTTTTCAGTTGAACAATTTGAGGCTTAGAGATGTCAAGTATCTTTCACAAAGTCACATAGCTGCTAAATATCTTACCTTGAATTTAATTATAGGTCTCTCTCTCCCACTCTCCTCTCTGCCAAACCTATGGTCTTAATCATAATTTTCTACTGCCCTTCCCCTGAGAGTTAATTCTCATCTACTGTTATGTGTGCCAAGCAGTTATCCTACTGATTCTGTCCCATCCTGCAGATTTGCAGAACTCACTACCTTTATCTACAGACAGTTTGTTTTATCTTTGGACAGTTTTATTCTTAAGGAGGAATTTATTTTCTGCTGTTTCTAATAATAAGTTCTAGTTCTACACTGAGAGAGATTATTCACTACACCATTCATATTAAATAAACACTATAACATTTGTTCAAGAGCCACAGTTAAAAAAAAAGTTCTTAAAGTTTACAAACAATAAAAGGCTTTATTCCTGTTTAAAGTTCTCTCAGCAAAGCTAGGAGCAAATGTTTGAGGTGTAGAAATTTGAAAATATATTTCGGTGTTAATCTGAAGAGAGGAGCAAGGTTGAGTTAGCCACAAATACGGAATAAACATTAGTTGCTATAGTGCCCAGATAAATGTGAACTAGAAAAGAGAAAAAGTTCCTGGGAAAGGAAGATTATCAAGGTAGTAAAGTTTTGTGAGTTCAGAGAGAAAGATCTATGGGGAGAAAAAAGTTAAAAAAACAACTAAGTTCTAGCCTAGATGGTGAAAGGAAACTCTACAGACGTTTTCTTAAGGAGAGGAGCTCAGAAAAGGGTAACAGAGTTTTATTAAGAATGCTAGGGGAAATATCTAATAAGTGTAGAACAATAGAGCTGAACTTTTGTATTACCGTTAAATCATCGTAAGTAACATGAAAGTTGCATCTATGAAAGAAAGAATTACATTAAAAACATCAGTGAGAAGACAAAAAGATTATGAGTTCTGATTCCAGTATATCTGATAGCTCATAGTTGTACAGAAATTATAGTAAAACAGTTTTTCATTAAGAATGATAATTAAATGTCCTGCATTAACAATATTGTCAGTTGTAAGTATAGATATATTACATCATATATATATATATATATGTATATGATATATATTCTCTTTCAGTGAGGGTCCAAGCAGATAAAAATAAACTATTCTAACTACTTCAAACAGATGGAATTTAATGCAATGAATTTATTACAGAGTTGATGACAAAGCTGTGAACTCAAAGAGGAGAGTAGGTGCTACCACTCTTAGGCTAGAAGGACAAAGAGAAGAGGACCCAATTCAGAAACAAGTGGAGTCTACGTGGTCAAAGCCAAACCCATGGAGGAAATTCAGCCACTGCTGGACACACCCCAAAAAAGAGGTTGGTGAGACAGTGATATACAGCATATCCTTACTCTTTTTCCCCATCTCTGCCAGTACTTCCCATTTACAAAAGGCAGCAGAATCTAGTTAATATAGAAGCCTGTGAAACGTAACCCGCAGAGATCAGCTCTGATGCCAGGTGGAGATAAAGAAAGGCAAAAAATAGACCTGAAGGCAAATAAGCCCAAAGGCTGTTATATCACCAAAAGAAAATTTGCTCATTACCACATTATTGAGAAAAGTCAATTTTACTCACTTTTGTTGTGAGAGCCAAAGATTTTATGCCATCCACATCACAGTTTCAAACTTCACTGACCCCCTTTGACATATTTCTTGTCCCACATATATCCCTACCCAGAGTTTTTCCTTTTTCTCCCTTACCCCTTGTGGAGTTCATACTCTAATAACCACAAGCATAGCAAAGTGTCTACCAATTACTAGGACTGGAGTAAATAATTAAAAACAAATTATAATTCCCCTCATAAAATAACTCAATTAAATATTAGCTTAATAATGATATTTTATTTCATAATATTCTAAAGAATTTTAATTTTTTTTCTTATTTCTTTTTGTCCCTATATTTGACAGGAAGTCCATCAGAATTCATAAGAAAGGTTTATTCTTTTAGTCTCTACTTCTTTACTTCATATTCTATCTTCATCACATTCCAATAAGATTTTGTTATTATCACTCCACTGATGTTTGTGAATTCACAAGGAATTTATAATAAATCCAGAATCATTTCTCTTCCCATCCCTTAAGAATTTCTTAACCATGTTTGAGCTACTGGACCCCTCCATTTTTCCCTTTATATTAGCATTTTCTCTTCTTGATCTCCATAACAACAAACTTTACTATCTCTCTTGTACCTTCTTAATCTCCTTTGTTAACTCTTCCTCTGCCCAAACCTTAAATGCTGGACAATTACTGGGCCAGATCCGTGGCCTTCTTTCCTTGTATATCTGTTCTCTCTCTCTCTCTGTAATTTTAATCAACCTCATGGTTTAAAATGCCCAGTTTGCAAATTCTTATCTGAAGCCTAGACTCTTCCTTGAAATCCAAACTCATATTTTCAACCAGCCACCCAACATCTCTACTTAGTCGTCACAAATATAACTTGTTCTAAAATTAGCTTGCTCTAAAGAGAACAACTTATTTATTTATCCTCAAACTTACTTTAGTTGTAGTTTTTTCCATCTCTTCATCTCAAAAAGCCTACAACTCAACCTAATTCTTTGCTCATGACCTTCTACAACCAATCTGTTCACATCACATTTCAGCTCCACTTCCAAAGTATATATAAAATATAAACATTTTCACCTTCTCCATTACTCTCAACCTCAACCAAAGCCACCCTAATCTCTCATTTATATTGGTGCAATAGCCTCTTTAATAATCTCCTATATCCATTTGTATCTCTTTACAGCCCATCCTCCACAAAGTAGCCAGAGAAATCTTCTTGCTTATGATTTCCTATTGTACTTAGTGTAAAATCCAAAGTCCTTATTATGATCTATAAAGCCATACAAAGATAATTGATAATCCTGTAGATAGTTTTGTCCATGTCAGATTCTTCTGGGCATACTTAATAAAGTATAAATAAATCACTAAACATATTTACCCATTCCATGTGAGTCAATTGACTTAAAGTCCTTTATCGTCTTCTTAAATTCAGTAAACTTAAAAAAGATAACTTTTTTCAAAATCCAAAGCACTTTAAAGGCAAGTGGTGCAGGCTTATATCTTAACTTCCTTGAAACAGAGCCTAACAGTAGAACTCAAACCAGTTCTCCATTAACAGAGACATGCCTTTATGAAAAGGAAAGAATTAAGTTTGCTGGCTTTCTAGCTATCCTTTTCAGCATCTGAATCAATGATGCAATTCCAAGGACTTCAGGCCCCAAAGCAATCTCAGTCCCAACCCCATATTAAAAGCCAAAGAAATATCAAATGGAGATAAGAGAGTTACATGAAAGATTACCTGTAACTGAGGCCTGCTGCCACTTGGTAGGACAATCAACATGCATGGGGGATTAAGCTATATAGACTCAGTTGAGTTGAATCAGCTGTCTTAATGGGCCAGAAAATCAACCAGTCTGAGTGAAAAATTCACTTGAAATGGTTGACTGGCAGTAGTGAAGAAGTGACTGAAATTTGTAGAATCCTTAAAATGCCCCAAACTAGGAAGAAAAAAAAAAAAAACTATCTTTTTTTCATCTGAGTGCTTGACATAGTCTAGAAAATAGTCTTGGGACTCTAAACCCAAAAAAACAATTGTACCTCTCCTAATCTCTAAAAAGATCCTTTAAATTCTCAGTGATACCTATCACATGTAAAACAAGGGCACATGGACCATTACTCTGAACTCCTTACTCATATCTTTACTTCGTGAATATTTTATTGAATGGTCTTAAATATGTCTAACTACCTTTCTTTATGATAATAGTGAATATTACTATAAACACTTTGCTTTTTCCATTGAGTTTTCACTTGCATTTTCTCAAGATTCTTTGAGTTAGGCATTGTTATCTTTGTTAATCATATTAGAAACCTGACCCTGAGACATGATAAATGATTTGTCCAAGATCACACATATGTGGATTGGCAAAGATGGGATTCAAATCAAGGCCTTCATCATCTATAAAGTATGTATATCTCCTTAGTCTTCTGAAAATCCATCAAGTCACATTTTTTTTCCCAAAATTCTCATCCTTGATAACCAGGAACTCTATAATGGATTCTTGTCCTTTTCCCTAAGAGAAAGTTAATAAAGCCATGCCATAATACCCACCTATTAAATAGACCTCACTATAAGAATCCATTAATTTATTCAGTCATCTGTAGAACTAACTATGACTTGATCATCCAAATAGAATAAGTCAAAATAATATTTACCAAGACTCAACAATACCAAAAAATGAAAGTAAAGCCCTTGTGAATGTAGGTGGTTTCTTCCTAAATTATATATTTGTACGTGGATAAAAATCTTACAGCTGCTATAGTCTTTCATTCTGAAGAAGCCTCAAATGCTTTGCAATGAATCGAGTTATCTTAAATAGAGTAAGTGAATAGTTCATTTTAGTAGAAACTATATTGTCACTACATCAGCAATTTTCATTGAAAAAGTGTGCATTACTTATTCAGCTATTTGAAAGATAGTGTTAGAGAGGAGCTATTTTGTCATTTTTTTTTTTTCATCTACAAGCGTTCATTCTTAAACCTATAACACTGTGTGTTTTCGAGACATCAATTACCATTTTAAAATGTACCAGTCTAGATTTAGAGTTTCTCAGCAAGTTTCTATGCCAAAGAAAATACTAATCCTTTCAATTTATTGGGAATCAATGTTTAATCCTCTTTTTTGTTCTCATACTTATTACAAATCATAAAAAATTCTGAGTGTCAGTTTAAGAAATGAAAGCCCTGGGTAATAGTCCTATTACTTATTGATCATTTTAAATTAAAAATTTTAGTGCTCTCTATTTGAAAAGTAAACGAAAAAGTTATGTTTCACATAGAAAAGCGTCCAATACATAATAAAAAAGTGTGTTTTGAGGATGTTTTATACTTTATATTTTAATATCCACAAAAATGGCATTTCTATTATTAGTTTAATTTATGCTGATTATTTCAAACTTTTATAATAGGTGAAAAAATTTTACTCACTTCTACCAGGAGTGTAGAACATGGAGAATATGCTGACAGATATTTAAAGGCAAATCTTAAAATATCAAAAGTATACTAAAATTATTTTATATATAGCCTTTTTAAAACTTTAAAACTCTATAATCTTTTAAAATGTTAGATAACAATAATTTCTTCATAACTGCAAAACCTCTCAAAATGTTTCAAATTAATCTATTTTCTTATGTATAGTTATTATTACATAATTTATATATATTAAACTATTATAACATATTTTCCTTAGATTAATAGATTTAATTTTTAAGTATATTGAAATTATAGAAGATTCTATTTAGGCATTGATTTTCATTTTTAATTTTTCTTTATACACATGCAAATGTATCTTTTCTATGAAAATGCATAAATTATATCATATTACCCCATTTCTATTCTCTAAACAAATACTTATTAAATTCCAGCCATGTGTGAGATGGTTTAACCCCAGAGGACAAAATGTACCAAAAAATGCCCATCATCATTAAGCTCACATTGTAGAATGGAAAACAGACAATAAAGTAAACCAAAAGTGAGAATTCCCTGGCAGTCCAGTGGTTAGGACTCAGCACTTTCACTGCTGTGGTCTTGGGTTCAATCCCTGGTCCAGGAACTAAGATCCCACAAGCTGCATGGCACAGCTGAAAAAAAAAAAAAAAAAAAAGAAAACCAAAAGAAAAAGCACAAGGCATGTTGATGTAATAAAAAAACATTATGGATAAAAATGAAGCAAGGAAGGGGGATAGGGGAATAGGGAGTAGATGCTGGAGTAGTGCTCACAGGCTTACTTTCAGGTAGGTTAGTCAGGGGGAAGGCCTCACTCTGAATATGAAATTTTATAGAAAACCTTAAGATGGTGAGGAAGTTAGTCACAAGGATACCTGGAAAAAAAAAAAAAAAAGATTGAGACAGAGTGTACAACAAGTGAAGTAGAGAAATTAGAGAGAGTTAAGAAAGATAATGGAAGACCAGATTATAAACCAATGCAAGGATTTTGGCTTTTGCACTTATTCAGATGGAAAGCCTACAGAGGAAATTGAGCAGAGAAGTCAGACACATCTGATGACTACAGCTATTGTGTTATGAATAGAACTGAATTGTGAAAGAAGAGCAAAGAATTACAAAAACTATCGTAATCAAGATGTCTCATGTACTTTTACTTGTTTGGTAGCAGTGGAAATGTGAAAAGTGGTCAGATTATAATACATATTGAATGTGGAGTACAAAGGATTTACTGATGGTTTAAATGTAGTAGCTAAGAGAAAAAAGAGAAAGCAAGGATAAAAAGCTGGGGCTGTCATGACTGAGATAGAGAAGTTGTTTTAAGCCTTGAGGTTAAATAGGATAACTTCTCTAAGTTATGCGTATAGGTAGAAAAGAAAACAGGTCAAATGATTTATCCCAGAAATCTTCAGCATGTGAAATTTAGTCAGAGGTAGAAAGCAGAGGTACAAGATCAAAAGACAATCCATGAGAAAAAAAATTTTTTTAAATATCAGAAGAATTTAGTGTCCTGGAACACAAGTGGAAAAAAGTGTTCAAAAAAGAGGAAATGATCTAATAAGTTAAATAGTATTAATTGATCAAATAAGAGAAAGATTGGGAATTGGTCATTGGCTCTGTCAAAATCAAAGTCATTCTGAGTTTAACAAGAGCATATTCAGTGATGTGCTAGAGAAAATGAATATGTCTGTGTGGAATTTTGCTCTAAATGGTGATAGAAAAGTGGGCTGTAGCTGGAGTTAGAAATTGTTTCAAAAGAGGGTGCGAAGGGGGAAAAAATGACTAATGAAATAAAATTGGTAGAATTTTTTTTTAATTGACAGCATGTTTTTAATGAAATATAACATTTTATAGAAATAATAAATGGCTGCAACAAAGGTGATGTAATCCATGATTAAGATACTGTCTTAATGTTTGAATATTTTTGATCATCTTTTGTTTTTACGGGTGTTACAAACAGAAGAATGTATGTTAAAAAGACTTCATATTTTACTTTTGAGTCATGTTCATTTCTAGAAAGTGAGCTAGATATGAAACAATAGATGGCCATGAGGTTCACGACATGGTACCACTGTCACACAATTCCATTTCCCTGGCTAGTCCCAGACTGCCAACCACTGTGCTGCTAATATCATTTAAGTTTTCCCTTTGGACTGAGCAATAATAAATCTTTATTTTCTCTTAGAATCTAGACAGTTTTAATGCAAACTGCATTAGATCCTCTCCAATCTGAACAGTAACATGTTGTTTGTCATATCTTTTTAAATTATCTGAATTACTTTTCTCCATTGTGTATAGTCTCATGGTTAAAACTAAAAATGCCCATTTGTAAGAATTATCATTATTTTAACTGTCTTTAAAGACTACCAGGATTGTTATATTATTTTCTGTAGCAAGCAATAAAAAAAATAACAGTTTGTTTGGAAACCAAGCATTTTAAAGAATACTTTTACTGCACAAACAAATTAACGTTTGCATATCTTTGCCCAAACTTAATTGATATTAAGTGTCATCACTTCTCTACTTTCCCTCCAAGAAACTGTACAAATAATGTAAAAGAAAGAAAAAGTTTACTCTTAAGATAATCACTTCCTGGTTTTATGGAAGGTTAATGGAGGCTTACGGAGACTGGGTGAAGTGTCCAAAATGATACAGTTTATTAATTCAAGGCTGAGATTCAATCCCACTTCACTCTCCAGATTCCCAAATGTGTTCTCTTCCTACTAAAACCTACTGGAGATTAATATTTTTTTTTTCAAAATTGAATATCTATTCAAAATTAAAACATCTTTATGTGAATGACCCAACCCCCATGGGGACCACAAAATTAGCAGGTATAAAATTGATCATCTTTCCTCAATTCAACTTTCTATCACAGTTAGTGGAAAGATGACTTTGAAGGTCATATTGCCTCTAGTCTCCACTTTGTTCATCACTGACATGAAATCATTTTTTTTTCCAACTAGCTTCTTAACCTTTAGTTCTTTGTCAAGATGAAGACAATAAACAGTGATTTGTCACTAGATTTGTTAGTGTTCACTAGGGTGATCATATAATAACTGGAACTTTTCAGAGTAAACGGAAGCACTGCTAATGTTATTCTAGGAAAATGAGAAAAATGGATCTGTATCAGGTAGAACTGAGTATATGGTCACTGTTCATCATTGATTGTGGCTTGGATTATGATCCTGAAGTGGATTCATATGTGTCATTATCAACTCTTAATGGTTTTGAAGGGCTGGGACTAAGAGAAGAATCATAATGCTTAAAGTTGAGACTCTAGTTCCACCACATACTAGCTGTGAAACTTTGAGCAAACTATTAACCTCCTTGCGTTGGTTTGCTATTCTTTCTTAACAGACTTGCACAAAACTTAGTGTCTTAAAACTATAATCATTTATTGTTACTTACACATCTTCAGTCCAGCTGGTGTTTAGCTAGAATTCAACTGATTTAGACTGGGTTTAACTGGAAAATCCTCTTTCAGCCTGCAATAGCTGAGCAGCTCTTCTTCTCACTTCAGGTTTGCATATCAGCTGGGGCAGCTTTGCCCCAATTTTATCTTATTATTTTGAATTAGCAGGCAAGTTAGGGGTGTACATCATATTGCAATGGCAGTGGTGCAAAAAGTAAGTGGGAATACCTCAGTCTTTGTAAAACCTAGACTCAAAGTTTGCACAGTCTATTTTTGAAAGCAAGCCTTTCACAGTCAAAGAATGAAGAAATACACTCCACCCATTTGTTTAAAGAAAGTGCCACAAGACAAAGTTCATAGATGCAGGAAAGACTAAAGTATTGGACAAAATGCAATCTACTATTTCATCTGAGACTCAGTTTCTTCACTTATAAAATGAGCACAATAGTATATCCTTAAAGTCTATTTGTTGTATATATAATATTATTAAAAATATCATATAATATAATATAATATAATATAATATGTAGCCCCTTGAAGGCTACTTAGCTACTATTCGTTGGAGTGTTTGAGATAATGTCCATACAGCACCGACAGAATAGTTGATGTTTGATCCCCAGCTATTTCTCTAGTTTTATTATTGTTATTAAAAGATTAAGATGTAATGATAAGGGTCATTTAGGGAAAATAATTACTATCAACAATTACTTTCAAGTGTTTTTTTTTATGCATTTCTATGTTCTTCAGGAAAAAAATAGTGCCCATAGTTCAGTTCTATTCACCAAATGAGTTCCAAAATCAAACATTTTACATTTAAAATAAGAAAAATGATGTAAATCCCCCTGCATTAGCTGACATTTATTTGAGTGTGATTAAAATTGTATGGAACATGAAATTAAATGTATTTTTAGGACATTTGTTTATCTCTTGATTTATCTTAGCTAAAATAGGTAAAATTATACCTAGAATGTAATTACAGAAACACCAAAAGTTCAGAGTGACAGCAAAAGTCAAGATAGTTTCACTCAGAATGATGAAGTTTGAGGAATTTAACTTTATTACTATTTTTTTAATTTTCATTTTATTTTATTTTATATTATTATTTTTAACAACTTTATTAGAGTAAAATTGCTTTACAATGGTGTGTCAGTTTCTGCTTTATAACAAAGTGAATCAGTTATACATATACATGTGTCCCCATATATCTTCCCCCCTGCATCTCCCTCCTTCCCACACTCCCTATCTCACCACTCCCGGTGGTCACAAAGCACCAAATTGATCTCCCTGTGCTATGCGGCTGCTTCCCACCAGCTATCTACTTTACGTTTGGTAGTGTATATATGTCCATAACACTCTCTCACTTTGTCCCAGCTTACCCTTCCCCCTCCCTGTATCCTCAAGTCCATTCTCTAGTAGGTCTGCATCTTTATTCCCGTCTTGCTCCTAGGTTCTTCTGACCATTTTTTTTTTTTTTTTTTTAGATTCCATATATATGTGTTAGCATACAGTATTTGTTTTTCTCTTTCTGACTTACTTCACTCTGCATGACAGTCTCTAGGTCCATCCACCTCACTACAAATAACTCAGTTTCGTTCCTTTTAATGGCTGAGAAATATTCCTTTGTATATATGTGCCACATCTTCTTTATCCATTCATCTGTTGATGGACACTTAGGTTGCTCCCATGTCCTGGCTATTGTAAATAGAGCTGCAATGAACATTTTGGTACATTACTCTTTGTGAATTATGGTTTTCTCAGGGTATATTCCCAGTAGTGGGACTGCTGGGTCGTATGGTAGCTCTATTTTTACTTTTTAAGGAACCTCCATACTGTTCTCCATAGTGGCTGTATCAATTTACATTCCCACCAACTGTGCAGGGTTCCTATTTCTCCACACCCTCTCCAGCATTTATTGTGTGTAGATTTTTTGTTGATGGCCATTCTGACCAGTGTGAGATGATATCTCATTGTAGTTTTGATTTGCATTTCTCTAATGATTAATGATTTTAAGCATTCTTTCATGTGTTTGTTGGAAATCTGTATATCTTCTTTGGAGAAATGTCTACTTACGTCTTCTGCACATTTTTGGATTGGGTTGTTTATTTTTTCAATGTTGAGCTGCATGAGCTGCTTGTAAATTTTGGAGGTTAATACTTTGTCAATTGCTTCATTTGCAAATATTTTCTCCCATTCTGAGGGTTATCTTAGAAATGCACAACCTTCTGAGACTGAGCCAGGAAGAAATAAAAAATATGAACAGACCAATCACAAGCATTGAAATTGAAACTGTGATTGAAAATCTTCCAACAAACAAAAGCCCAGGACCAGATGGCTTCACAGGTGAATTCTATCAGACATTTAGAGAAGAGCTAACACCTATCCTTCTCAAACTCTTCCAAAATATAGCAGAGGGAGGAACACTCCCAAACTCATTCTATGAGACAACCATCACTGTGATACCAAAACCAGACAAAGATGTCACAAGGAAAGAAAACTACGGGCCAATATCACTGATGAACATAGATGCAAAAACCCTCAACAAAATACTAGCAAACAGAATCCAACAGCACATTAAATGGATCATACACTATGATCGAGTACAGTTTAAACCAGCAATGCAAGGATTCTTCAATATATGCAAATCAATCAACGTGATACACCATATTAACAAATTGAAGGAGAAAAACAATATGATCATCTCAATAGATGCAGAGAAAGCTTTTGACAAAATTTAACACCCATTCATGATAAAAACACTCCAGAAGGTAGGCATAGAGGGAACTTTCCTCAACATAATAAAGGCCATATATGACAAACCCACAGTCAACATCATTCTCAATGGTGAAAAACTGGAACGATTCCCACTAAGATCAGGAAAAAGACAAGGTTGCCCACTCTCACCATTATTATTCAACATAGTTTTAGAAATTTAGCCACAGCAATCAGAGAAGAAAAAGAAATAAAAGGAATCCAAATCAGAAAAGAAGAAGTAAAGCTGTCACTGTTTGCAGATGACATAATACTATACATAGAGAATCCTAAAGATGCTACCAGAAAACTACTAGAGCTAATCAATGAATTTGGTAAAGTAGCAGGATACAAAATTAATGCACAGAAATCTCTTGCATTCCTATACATTAATGATGAAAAATCTGAAAGTGAAATTAAGAAAACACTCCCATTTACCATTGCAACAGAGAGAATAAAATACCTAGGAATAAACCTACCTAAGGAGACAAAAGACCTGTATGCAGAAAACTATAAGACACTAATGAAAGAAATTAAAGATGATACAAATAGGTGGATAGATATACCATGTTCTTAGACTGGAAGAATCAACATTGTGAAAATGACTCTACTACCCAAAGCAATCTACAGATTCAATGCAATCCCTATCAAATTACCAATGACATTTTTCACAGAACTAGGACAAAAAAGTTCACAATTTGTATGGAAACACAAAAGACCCTGAATAGCCAAAGCAATCTTGAGAAAGAAAAAGGGAGCTGGAGCAATCAGGGCCCCTGACTTCAGACTATACTACAAAGCTACAGCAATCAGGACAGTATGGTACTGGCACAGAAACAGAAATATAGATCAATGGAACAGGATAGAAAGCCCAGAGATAAACCCACGCACATATGGTCACCTTATCTTTCATAAAGGAGGCAAGAATATACAATGGAGAAAAGATAGCCTCTTCAATAGTGTGGTGCTGGGAAAACTGGACAGCTACACACAAAAGAATGAAATTAGAACACTCCCTAACACCATACACAAATATAAACTCAAAATGGATTAAAGACCTAAATGTAAGGCCAGACACCATCAAACTCTTAAAGGAAAACATAAGCAGAACACTCTATGACATACATCACAGCAAGATCCTTTTTGACCCACCTCCTAGAGAAATGGAAATACAACCAAAAATAAACAAGTGGGACCTAATGAAACTTAAAAGCTTTTGCACAGCAAAGGAAACCATAAACAAGACAAAAAGAGGAATTTAACTTAAAATCTCAACTCAGAGAATTTTCGTTTGTAGAATTTACTTAAGAAAATTGTACTCTGAATTACTAAATCAAGATACATTTCATTAATATGAACAATGTCAATATTCTACCAAAGTATACTCTGTGATGGTACTGATTAAATAAGACTTATTTTCCCTTTCTTCTCACATGACTTTGTTTTTTTTACATATGAAACAGAGATATTCTGACTGTTGGTATCTTCTAAATGTGTACTTTAAATGGATTGCTCTCCTTTAAAAATTAACTTCATTTTGTACCTCTGAAAACTGTATTAAAACTGTGCTTCAATAAATAGCAAATAAATATATTTTCAATGTAATCAGAATCATAGCTTATCAGAAACAATGAGACCGAGTGTTGATTAGTTGGGATGATTTAGCACTCTGCAGTGTCAGGTAATTATGTACCAGTAATAAATTAGGGAAATATTTTTTATCCTAATCTACTGGTTTGCTAGTAATTGCTGTCATTTTGGTGCACTCAAGTAAAGAAAATGAGATGCAAGTTATCATTGCTTTTGATTGATGAATCTCAAAAGTGGTGGCTATGATTCCAAATGCCAGCTCCAATTAGTCTGGATATAAACTTTAGGTTAAATATATGCTTCCAGAGTAATAAAATTGTTTCTACTTACTATCTATTCTCTTTACTGGGATCATTGAACTATATTGTTTTTAAATAGTAAGACTATCTTTTTCTAAAATTTTTAATGTTATACTAAAATATTTCATTCATTTTTAAAGAATATTTATTGAGCTTCTACCATATGTCAATTACCCTTTTTGGTGCTAGGAGACTATAATAAAGAAGAGACCAAAATTAATTAATTAATTAATTAGTTAATTCAAAGAACCTTCTCAATCCAATGGGAAGAAATACCTGTGAAATAAATAGCATACTTTGTTCCCGAGACAATGATAAATTCGATGGAGGAAAATAATGCAAGTTAGGGACACTTGAAAAGTCCATCTCGGTGGCAGTTTGCATTTTAAAATAGTGTGGTCAGAGAGCTCTTCACTGAGAAGTTGGGTCTTTAATAAAGACTTAAAGGAGATGAGAAAGTGTAGCCATATGGATACTCGAGCAGGAGTGTTGCAGGCAGAAAGAAACTTAGCTTTAATGGACCAGAGGCCAGAACTTATCTGATGTGTTTGATGAGATTCAAGGAGATATACACAAGCATATAATGATAAGGGTAATGGCATGAATTGGGCAGGAGCTGCATCGTGGTGGTGTTGGTGCATCAATTGTAAGGGACCTTGGAGACAACTCTAGTGTTTTATTCAGAATGCTATAGAAAGCCATTTGAGGGTTTTAAGAAGAACAGCATTATATGACTTCCTGTCCAAAAGATGACTCTGGCTTTTGTGTTAATAGAAGACTACACAGGAACAAAAGTGGCAACAAAGACACCAGCTAGTGGCTAATGTGATAAACCTAGGCTCAAGACTGCAGCTTGAGCTAGTGTGGTAGTGGTGAAGGTGTTGAAAACTAATCAGACACCGAATACATTTTTAAGTAGATTGAATAAGAATTTCTTACACATTAGATGGTGCGTACAGAAGAAAGAAGTCAAGTGTGAAATGAAGGCTTTGTTGACCTCTGCTACTGTAAGCATAAGACAGATCTTTCCTGACATGGGAACAAATATGGAGAAGCTGGGTTTAGAGGAATGACAGTTATTTTGACTTTGAAATGTTATTATAACATGGAAATAACATATAAATGGATATTCTGGAATCTGGAGAAGAGACCAGAATGAAAAATAAAAAAGTGGAAATTGCTGGTTAGAATTAATATTTTTTAATCCAGAACACTTTTAGATCACCAAAAATGTGAGTGCAGATAAGAGGTCCAAGAACTGAACCCTGGTGCTGAGATATTTAGAGATGAAGAGAAAGGAATTACCAAAGAAAACTAAGGACAATAAGAGAGATTGGAGAAGTGGAGGGAATCTGCATTCTAGAAGCCAAGAGAATACATTTCAAGAAGGGAGTAATCTCATGTGTCAAATATTGCTGATAGACCAAGTGACATGAGAACCAAAAATTTCTCATTGGATTTGTCATCACATGATAACTGGTGAAGCTGATGAAAGGATTTTTAAATGGAGTTGCGTAGATGAAAGCCTAACTAGAAAATGTTCAAGAGAGAATAGACAGGGCACAGAAACAAAGTAAAAACACCTACCAAATTTCATCAGTTCTAAGACATACTATTTCATATTTTAAATCTCTGAAATTGAGATATGTATTAAAATTAATACCATTTTATGCTTGTTACTACCTAGGCAGCTGTTCTGATGCAGCTGTCATTGCCTGCTTATTTATGAACTTTGTTATAGTTGTTTAAATTTTCTGCTACATACAAATAAAAGTCAAAATCTCTCTCAATATGTATAAAATAAACATTCAAAATGATATGAAAACTTTGATCATAGCTTAATTAGAGTTTTTCCTTTCTTAGTTGTACTTACACTAACTGCATGTTATAATCAAATGTGACTCAAATACAATAAATGTAATTATCTTGGAGCTTAACTATAAGGGGGAAATAAATATAAGGAGATGACTGGAGGGGATTAAGTGGTCAAGAGGGGATTTGCTTATGGGATTTTGTTTATTTAGGATGGTCAAAATTAGGAAATTTTGCATGCTGATGGGAACAATATCATAGAAGGTAAAAATCTGAGACAGCATGAAATACTTGAAGTATATCTTTTCTATATGTTTGAACATAAAAATATTGTTGCAACAGTTCTCATAGTCTTATCAATGGTGTTTTGCTGAAATCATTTAAGATCTTTTTGTGTTCACAAAATAGAAGTTACTTTAAAATCCTTATGTAGATTACAGATATATAGATAAATGTAAAACATATTCTCATATATTCAAGAAATATCAAACTTTGATCTATAAGCATTAACTCACAATACTTCTACACAACTCTTTATATCTGCACCCATTCACTATCTTATATAGTTGTTATAAATACGTAATTTAAAATATAAAGTGACCTCAAAAGGAAATGCTTCTATTTCTTTTTTATTGTGGTAAGAATTATATTTAATAAGTATGCTGATTTTACATATGTGCAATTAGTTGAATATCTCTATGGTTTATGCCCAATGCACAGGTAATAAGGTGTTTCCAACTTATGGACAGGCTTATAAATAAGTAATAAAAATAAGTATTCCTAGAGAAATTAGTATTACTTGAAACTTTGCTAAATGGTATATATGACTTCCTATAATACTAAAAACCTGCAAAATAAGTATTATAAAATAAATTATTTTACAGATAATGAGATTGAAATGAAGTAGAGTATATTTCCTTAGAGTGACAATTGTGTATAAGTGTTGGTTCAGTCTTAGAGAGCTCTTGATTTAGTAATTTATGTTTCTTTGTGTTAACTTATCTAATGTGTTTATTTTCCCATCTTTACTGCTGGACAGTCAAGTATTTCTGGAAATTTTAATAGGTGTTAATAAAAAGTTAGTGTCCATATTCTCTCTCTATATTTTTTTAATGTAGGTAAGAAAGATACAGTTGATTATGAAAAAAATCATCATAACTGTGAAAAACAGGTATGGCATAATGTATAATTCTTAATTCATGAATATATAAAATTCAAAATCTGGGTATAAATTAACATTCATATTTTATCTAATAATCATCATTTAAAAGTACATTGATTATTTGACAATAATCTGTTTTTGTTTGGTTATATTTTGACATTTTGTTTTGTTCTTAATAAAATAACTGTTTTAATTTGTTTAAAGTACTGTTTTTCATTGTTATAAAAATGTAAAAGATCAAAACCATATTTTGACAATTTAATCCATGTTTATTTTTTCTATCTTATATATCTTCTCAAACTAGGTATTTTATGAGTGCATATTGGTGTACTCTCAGTACATCATTAAACATTACATCATTAAACATTCTTTACAAAACAAATTCAAGAAAAATCTCTTATTATTGACCTATGTTTGCTCAGAATTCTTCTGTTCATCAAGCTATATAGTTTGTGTTTGTGTGGTTCGCCTAACAACTTAATTGCCTGTAACAGTATTAATTTCCATGAGAAAATATATTCTCAATACAACTATGGCTATTGGGTGGACCACACATCATCCCCCTGTTCACTAGGTGTGTATGATGGATACTGTAGAAGTAGTGCCAGAGAGGATACATAGGATAATGTTTAGGAATATGGGCTCTAGAAGAAAGCTACATGGGCACCAATGATTACCAGCTATAAAATCATCAGTGAGTCATTTGATCTCTCTCAGCTTCACTTTCCATACCTATAAAGTGAAAGTTATAATGGCATCTACACTATAGATCATAGATTTTTGAGAGTTAAATGATAATGCACTGCTTAATGCATTGTTTGGCATACAGTTACTGTCTAATAAATGTTGAGAGAACAAATAGGAAGATGATATAATCATCTGGAACATATTACCTTGTTCAAATATGTCTGGATGACCAAAAATTCTTAGGTTATTAACTTTATGAATATATATATATTTACAAGTATATGTATATATATACACATATGTATATACACATACATACAGAGAAAGAGGGTATTTTTTAAACCACATTTCTGAAGAAAATTAAGAATTCCATTATAGCTATGTGTGCATTAACTATGAAACATTTAAAAATGATAATAAATTGACTACATTAAATTGTAATAGAAAAACATTTTAAACGGAATTATTGAGATATATTATGAACAGTCTAGCAATCTATTTTCTATATTTTTAGGGTGAGATGAGGTATATAATTTCCCTTAATAATTCTAATTAGTGGTAAAAAAAGTTTAATTATGGATTCTCAAATAATTAAAGGTCTTATATAGGCTGCCTAACTGTCCTTATTTGAATGAGCAGTCACACTTTATTACTTTGCTAAACTATGCAGGTTTATAAAAGTTTATATGAGCAGGTTTGTAATAAACTAATGAAATTGAATGTTAATGTTCTGCGATATGAAAATGTGCACCTACAAGAATAAACATTCTGAAAAAGACGCTTTGTGTAAATCTTCTTGAAGCTCAATGTTCTGAAGTATAACTCATACAGCAACAAGGTCACTTGCTAAAAATATTTTCACTCATTTCCATCAACTTGATATTGCTTCTGGTTTGTGTTTGCTTGTTTGTTTTTTGTTTCTTGGTCAGGCAGACCTTGGGACCTAGAGTTGAGATTAGCAAAATCTTTGATTTTGTGAATTTCAGCAGGAACCCAGATAGGCATATGCTATAGAAATGTAGCACAATTGACAAAGGTTATCTCTGTGTCAAGTCTGATTATGATAAAACTTAAATCTACAATGTTGTTTTTTTTTTTTTTTCATGTTTCCTGTCTGCCTCAGTCAGTCTTCTCCTCCTTGGAAAGAGTACATTTAGAAGTCATCTACTTTCTTCCACCCAGGCCCATGTTATACTTTTGTCCAAATCCTTATAAGTCCAGGACCTCTCCTGAATTCTAGCAAACAGACAAAATTTAAGTGAATATTTAATTAGAGCTGCCATTTATTGAGCATCAAACATAGCAGTTTACATAGTTTATCCAATCCTTAAAACAATCCTGGAGGGTAGGTACACTTTTCTCCCTTATTATATTATAGATGCTGAGATTAAAACTCCTTGGTCAAGTGACCAGCCAAAGCCACAGAGCTGGTGTTTGCCATACTTAAGCTATGAATTCAGCTCTTCTCGCCTCTGAAGACTATCCAGGATTCAATGCTGCCTCTCTGGGTAATCTGAGAAGTTAATTCCTACAAAAGAACTAATGATAACTTCAGTAATGATTCACACAAGTTATACTTTTTCTTAAGGAAAACCAATTGCCTAAGTAGAAAACATGGCCATGACTTATAGTTCAATGCTGAATAAAGAAGAGTATTTAAATTGTATGATCTGAAAATCTGTTGCTTTATTTATGAGCAGGGATTTAAAAAACTGGCGTATTCACCAGTGAAATAACCACTGGAAACTGTGTAAATGAAGAGAAAGTACTTTAGTCAAATAAGATTAGCAGGAGTTTTGGTTTGGTTGGTTGTTTTGGATTTCTTTTTTTTTTTTTTCATGATGAATGAGAAGGATGACTTTTAAAGGAGACTTACATTGTTTGACCCAAACAAAATCATAATGAGGTAGAAAAATCACTGACCTTGAAGCTGAAACCCTGGCTTGTGTTACTGGGCTATGTGTTTTTTTGGTGAAGTTGTGTTTCAATTTTTTTCAGAAATATGGATATTTTATTTTGAAAGTCTTTTGAAATAAAATTTAAGAGATTATAAAAAATTACCACAATTGTGTAATAGATTTCTAATAGTACTATGCACTAAAGCATCTCTAAAAATTGTTTTTTTGTACTTTTGAACAACCAGCTAACTTGCTTCTATAATTCAGGAGCAACATAGCCATCATTCATTGGGAGTAAGATAAATTGATCAAGACATTTCTGCTATTGCTTTCTGGGTTAAAATAAATTTCAGGTTACAAGGTACTAAACTCTAACCTAGATATAAACAAGCAGTGTGCATTCTACTACAGATTTCATTACTCAAACTGAGTCAATAGGGTTAGTGTAATTAGTTTTACTAAATGTACAGAACTTGGAATATAAAATATTTAACTGTCTTAAGGTATATTGTTTACTGACTTTCTCTTATCTAGTAATACAAAAGGAAACTCCAATTACACATTCAAATCATTAAAATATACAGTGCCATAAAAGAAAAATAGGCTTTACTCTGGTTTCCACATAATACACCCAGAGAATTTCGGATGATTAAAGGCATCCACAGCTGAATGCCTTAAAACAGTTTGATTCAGGTAAATGGAGATCCCCAGAGAGAAACAGAGACTTATTGGTATAAATTTCTTCTTCCCTAAAAAATTCACCACTTCTCAACTTATATACTCAATTCCCAGGTAAAATTAAAATATGTTCCTATACAAAAAGCTCAAGCATTTTACTCTTATTGTTTCGATTCTTAAAGAACTGAAATCTCTTGGTTAGGATTTCTTTAGTGACATTTTTGATATTGAATCAATGAAATCTCTAATCTCCAGAGTGCTATATGTTTTGTATTCTGAAGTTTTGCCATGTAAACAAGTTGTTTTTCTAATCCTTTTGTGTTTTTAAAGTATATGAAAAGTTCAATCTAATCTGTACAACATCAAATTTTTATTCCCTTACTCTTATTTTATTTGCAAGCAAAGCTAGTTTCCAAAGATATAGACTGTTACCTGTATAACTGGATTATTGAAAACAACTCAATACATTTGATATTATTATAGTTAACGTTTCAGAAAATCATGTCACAAACAACACTCTGAACTAGGCTTGTTTTATTCTTTTTAATAATCCAACTTTAGTTATAATATTATATTTTTATTTTTGAGTAATGTTTCTAAGTAGAAGGAAATAACATCACAAATCATAATGAAATAAATCATGCTAAAGAATTTATCTTCCTGGCTAAGTTATTTTTCTTGTCTAGCATTAGTTTTTATAATGTTAATATTTACACACTCTCCAAAAAGCAAAGACTTATTAGAAAAAACATTTTATTATATTTACATACAATGAGTGTGAGGAATGTTTCTTAAAGGAAAATTAAAGCAGATAAGTCACAAAATTTGATTATGAAATTGTAATTTCTTATTAAGCATTTCTTCATACATTATCTCAACTTTATGATGTAGGTAATATTATTGCCATTTTATGGATTTTAGAAGGAAGTCTCCCAGACTTGCCTAAATTGCACAATTTATAGGTGGCTAATCTGAGGTCCAAACACATTCATCTGACTAGAAAAATATAATTTCTTTCACCAGACCAAGCAACTAAGACTCAACATTTATTGTGCACCTGTATTTGATGATTAGTCATAAGTGCTTTTGGGTATTAAATCAAAACTCGTTCTCTCTGTCTCTCTTTCTCTCACACACACACATGCACACACACACACACACATATACACAGCATTTTACAGATGAGGAAATGGAGCCACAGATAAATTAACTTGTGTAGCTAACAAGCTAGTAAGTGGCAAAAATAAACTCAAAGTATACAGCATAGTGTTTCAAGTGCAAGCTGTGGAGAAAGAATGCTTGAATCCTACCCCAGGTTCACCACATTATTCCTAGTGCTCTGGTGACAACAGCAAGGGTTTTAAAATTGCTTATGTTAAGCTAATTGTCTCCATTTTTATAATTATATCGAGTCTCCCTTCCTGTTATATTGACTCTGATTTATTACATTGATTCTCTTCCACATTTTAAAATTATTTTACATTTCATTATGTTCTGCCCTTCTCTTTACTAGTTCTTTCCTAGGTCTGTATTTGGTTTTAATCAGGTGGTTATTTTCTAACTACTTGAGTTGACACACACCAGGCCTACATTTAGACATTATTGTGTTTTTTTATACTAAAAGTATTTCCTAATGACTACTTTAGATGGTCCCACAAATTTTGATAAGAAGCACTTTCATTTTCATTTAGCTCTGAGTATTTTCAAATTTCCTTAAAATTTTTCTCTGCAAACCAAAGGTTATTTGGTAGAATGTTTTTTTAATTTCTTGAAAACTGAGATTTTGTAAGCTATTTTTTACTTTGTTTTATTTATTTTAACATCATTATTATATTACATATATAATTACAATATATTATATATATTTTATTATATATGCATATATTCATATTAATATCTGAGAACTCAGTCCATTTGCAGATTTTTTGAAATCTATAGAAACTTTCTTTTGTGATGATGCAGAATAAGTTTTCTGTTAGTAATCTATATATTACTTAAAACAATGCATATTCTGGAGTGATGTCAACAGGATTACAGAATAGGAAGCCCCAGACTTCATTTCTCCACAGAGACACTGACTTAATAATAATGTATGGTCCAAAAAGCCTTTATGAAACTTTCAGAAGCCGGCTAAGAAGTCACAATACCCCAGGCAAGTGCAAAGCTAAGAACAACTGCATCAAAAGGAGTAGGAGGGGCTTCCTTGGTGGCGCAGTGGTTGAGAGCTCGCCTGTCGATGCAAGGGACACGGGCTCGTGCCCCGGTTGGTGAAGATCCCACATGCCCGTGAGCCACGGCCGCTGAGCCTGCGCGTCTGGAGCCTGTGCTCTGCAACGGGAGAGGCCACAACAGTGAGAGGCCCGTGTACTGCAAAAAAAAAAAGAAAAAAAAGTAGGAAAGAACATTGCATTTAATGTGTAACAGCCTTTTTTCCCCTAAGCCGTCCCAACTCAGTGCAATCAAGAGAAAGCACTCTACTCATAACTTCTGACTTGGGGGTAAAGCATGGAACATGCATCCAATGTTCTAGCTTTTACTTGGGGGTTGCCCAAAAGACTGGTTTCTGTCTCACCTGACTTGGAGAGCTGACAGGGAATTGTATGCTTTGAATCCCTGGAAACCATTAAGAGCAAAGCTAAGCAGCTTGTTTCAGCACCAGAGAACATGCAGCACCGCAGACAGACACCAACTGGAGCAAGAGATTATAAACTCCTAATAAAGAAACTGGCAAACCTCTTTAACTGGAAATTTACATGCACAGACCCAGAGAAGACACATCCCAGAAATGTTTGGAAATACCTCCAAGAATCTCTAGCCAGGCTGATTTGTGAACTTTTTTCCCTATGCAAAGCTAGTAACTAAAGTTGGGGTAAGTGGCTGTTTTTTCAAATGTCCAAATCTCAGCAAAAAGTAACAAGGCATACGAAGAAACAGGAAAACATGGCCCAATCAAGGAACAAAATACATCTCCAGAAACTGACCCTAAAGAAAAGGAAATCTATGAATCACCTGATAAAACTTTCAAAATTATTATCTTAAAGGAGCTAAATAAACAAAAGAAAACACAGATAGACAACTAAACACAATCTGGAAAACAATGTATGAACAAAATGAGGATATCAATAAAGAAATAGAAACTATGATAAAGAAAAAAAAACAAATTCTGGAGCTAAATAATACTATAACTGAATTTAATGATTCACTAGAGGGATTTGATATCAGACTTGATAAAACAGAAGAAAGAATCAACAAACTTGAAGATAGGTAATTTGAAGCTATCAAGTAAGAGGATCAAAGAGGCCAAAAAAATAAAGAAAGCCTAAGGGACTTGTGGTGAAAAAAAGAAAAATCCAGGAGATGAATATACATATGATAGGAATCCCAGAGGGAAAAGAAAGAAAAGGGCAGAAAGCTTATTTGGAAAAATAATGAGTGAAAACTTTCTGAATCTAAGGAAGAAAATGGGCATCCAAATTCAAGAAGCTCAAAATATTCCAACTAAGATGACTCTAAAGAGTTCCACACCAATATGCATTATAATAAAACTGTCAAAAGTTAAAGAGAGACGCTTGAAAAATTCAAGAGAAAAGTGGCTCACTATGTACAAGAGAGCTCCTATATCCAACAAATTGGATAACCTAGAAGAAATGGATAAATTTCTAGAAACATACAACTTACAAAGATTGAATCATAAAGAAATAAAAGAATATGAACAAACCTATAACTAGTAAAGAGATTAAATAAGTAATCAAAAACCTCCCAACAAAAAAGGCCCAGGACCAGATGACTTCCCTGGAGAATTCTACCAAATGTTTAAAGAAGTATTAGTACCAATCCTCAAACTGTTCTTGAAAATTGAAGAGAAAGGAGCACTTCCAAACTCATTTTATGAGGGCAGCATTTCCCTGACATAAAAATCAAACAAAGATACTGCAAGAAAAGAAAACAACAGCCCCATATCCCTGATAAATACTGATGTAGAAATCCTCAGAAAAAATATACTAGCAAATTCAATTCAAAAGCACATTAAATTAGATTACACACCATGACGAAGTGGGATTTTGTCCTGGAATGCATGGATGATTTAACATAGAAAAATCAATCAATATGACAAATTAACAGAAAGAATAGCAAAAATATATGGTGATCTCAACAGATGCAGAAAAAGCACTGAGGAAATTCAAGTCTTTCATGATAAAAACACTCAACAAACTAGGAATTGAAGAAAATTACTTCAAAATAATAAAAGCCATATACGAAAAATCCACAGGTAACATCATATTCAGGTTGAATAAATGAAATTTTTTCCTACAAAATCAGGAAGAAGACAAGGATGTCTACTCTCATCACTTCTATGTAACATTGTACTGGAATTCCCAGTCAGAGCAATTAAGGAAGAAAAAGAAATAAAAAGCATCCAAATTGGAAATGAAGAAATAAACTTATGTCTGTTTGCAGACAACATGATTTTACAAGTAGAAAACCCTAAAGCTTAAGCACACACACGTGCTCTCGCATGCTCACACACACACACACACACACACACACTGTTCAAAGTAATAAATTCAGCAGTGTTGCAGGACACAAAATCTACACCCCCAAATCAGTTGTGTTTCTACACACTAACAAAGAACAAACTGAAAAGGAAATTAAGAAAACAACTCCATTTGCAATACCATCAAAAAGAATAAAATACTTGCAAGTAAGCTTAACCAAAGAGATGAAAGACCTGTACATTGAAAACTATACAACATTACTGAAAGGAATTAAAGGGGTCACATAAACAGAAACACATCCAATATTCAAGGATTGCAAACTTAATATTGTTAAAATGTCTATACTACCCAAAGCTATCTATAGACTTAATGCAATATTTATCAAAATCCCAGGGGTGATTTTTGCAGAAATAGGGAAAAAACTCCTAAAATTTGTGGAATGTCCAAGAACCCAAGCGGCCAAAACAATCTTGAGAAAGAAAAACAAATCTAGAGGCCCCAGAAACTTACTGATTTCAATACATATTACAAAACTATAGTAATCAAAATAGCATGGTATTGATACAAAGACAGATGTATAGAACAATGGAAGAGACTATATCAAGCTCAAATACCTCTGCATAGTAAAGGAAGCAATGAAAAGAGTAAAATGGCCACCTAAGAATGGGAAAAAAAAATATTTGTAAACCATATCTATGATAAGGAGTTAATATCCAGAATATATATATATAATATATGCATATGTCTCCATACAATTTTTAGATTTACTGTATTACTGAATACATTTATTAGATTTCATTCACAAAGTTATGATTGATTGATTTGACAGTAGTTGTATTAGTTGCTGAGTGTAGCTCTAAAACCTATCAACCTCCTCTCTATTCTCTGTATTGAAATTTGGAGAAAAAACTAACTCATTAGCCTCATCATGCCTAGTCGTCAAGAGGACTCTTTCATTTTTTGTATAAATTAAAAACTTCCCTTAAAGTGTTTTTCTTTTGATATCAGAATTTAGGATTTTAATGACTTAACTGATTATAATGACAGACATTTTTTTCCATTATGCTCATGAAGGATGAATGATTCAAAAGACAATCTATTGAATTCAGATTTTTCTAATCTATTTTTAAATTAGAAAACTCTGAGGCAGTAATTTAGAGTAACAAAGCAAAGATTGTTCTGTGGTCCCATATTCCTCCTTTATTTAATTAAAATTGTTTTTTAAAATAATAATTGGGAATAAAGTGTTCTGTTTAACAGAATATTAAAGCATAAATACTTTATTGAGTATGCTTTTGAAAAAAGTAATGTTATTTTACACAAAAGTATAAGAACAAATTTGCATGCAGGATGTACATTATCAAATATGATTTATACAGTGTCTTGTTTTGCTATATATTAGTGTAAATAGGTAGTTTGATTTCAGGTTTTTGGTAGGTGAAGCATGTAAACTTGAAGTCAAAAGAAAATTTGTTTTGTGAGATAAAGTTTTCTTTCTTTTTAACTCTCAAAAAGTTGCATCGTGTCACCAAACTAATTTTGTCAACATTCTGTTATCTCTTAATTACAATATATAATATATATGTAATTATAATATATAATATAGATATACATATATAACATATACAACACATATGCTTTATAAACAAAACATGTTTTAACTCCAACATATAACATATTACAACGTATAACCCAACTGATAATGATGCTTATTGTATTTGCATGAAGAAATAAATGTTCAACAGAATAAGGGCAGTACAGTGTTTTTTGTTAGTTTCAGAATGCGTTTTTGTCCTAATTATTGGTGGCACTTTAGTTTTTTTTTTATTATTGTATTCCATAGGCTAGCATCAGCCGACAGAGAAGATGGTGATGTACACTATTTAAAACATGTGATTTGCAAGTATCCTTTGAAAGGGAGTGGGGATTTATCCCTTGTTCGATGCTTTATTTGAGTCTTCTTTGGGGTTAGTATTATAAGATACAGGGATGTTTTTTTCAAAAATATTTATTACCTTATTAAGGTAAACTGTCTTTCCTGCCAGTGGATGTTATTTTATAGAAAAAATACAAAATCCTATAAACTTCATGGCTGGAGTCCAATGATGTTTTAGCTGACAACACCATAACCATTACTTTCATTCTAATTTTAAAGGCAGTAGTAGCAGCACTTCAATTAACCAATGAATCAAAATAATATACAGTTTCTGCACATTAGTTCATAAAGGCTCTCCATATAGCACATTATTTCAAATGAATGCCACCTCCTGCTATGGTGGGTGTTCAGCTGCCCTAGAAAAGCACAGTAATTAGCTCTTTCCATTGCAGTGAAAAAAGTTAACAACAATGACACTTAAGTGACCATAATTAGTCCACTGAGATTAACATGGGAACTTTGTACCTCTCCTAGTGTCATTGTCACAGACTTATGATACCCTCTAAATTGCAGTAGTTCATTGGTTTATTTTCCAAAGAGCTTTCTCACTTAGAATGCCTAGAAGCTCATTAAAAGAAGAAAAAAAAAAAGATCTTAGGTACTATAGAAAGAAGTCTCAACTGAACAAAGTTTAAAGGAAGACCTTACACCTTCAAATTGGAGTGTGTTTTCTCAGTGTTGGCATGAAAAAGACACGTCAAGTGACCATATAACACAAACAAATCCTTGTAATTGATAACATTAGTAGAGTGAATGTGAAAGTTCAGAGATTAATTTTCATGAATACAAGTTAAAAAACACAAAATAATAAAAAGAAAGCAAGTACTGCTCTATTCAAACAGTTTAATCCAAAGGTTTGACATGCTTTATGAAAAAAAGCTTATAATAATAAAAGGGCATGAAATATGGTATCAGGTTACATATCATGCAAAAACTAACAAGCCAATTTTATTTTAATGCCTTTGTACAGTAGTAGAAAAAATAGACTGGTATGTAACTGTTTTTATGAGTATTACTATAGTTTATTTTATTTTATTTTTCTTTTCCAGTTTATTGAGACATAATTGACATACAGCACTGTATGAGCTTAAGGTATACCACGTAATGACTTGACTAACATACATCATGCAATGTTTAACACAATAAGTTTATTGAACAGCTGTCATCTCAGATAGATACAAAATAAAAGAACAAGAAATTTTTTTTTCTTGCGATGAGAACTTTTAGGGTTTACTTTCTTAACAACTTTCATATATAACTTACAGCAATGTTAATTATATTAATCATGTTGTATATTACAGCCCTAGTATCTTACGACTGGAAGTTTGTACCCTTTGACCACTTCATCATCATCCAAAGATATTACATTGGCGTGCACTACCTTTTCAAATTTGTGTTCTTGTTTTCTTTGGAAAAAATATCCAGGAGTGGAATTGCTGGATCATATGGTAGTTCTATTTTTAGTTTTGTGAGGAACCTCCATACTGCTTTCCATAGTGGCTGTCCAAGTTACATTTCCACCAATAATGCACAGGGGTTCCCTAATCTGTGCATCCTCACCAACACTTGTTACTTGTTGTCTTTTTGATAATAGCCATTCTGATAGGTGTGAGGTGGTATCTCATTGTGGTTTTGATTATAAATAGTTAATTTTTTAATAAATAGTTTATTTTTTAAATGCAAATAGTATTTTAAATAGTGCTTTTGATAAGTTTATCAAAAAAACCCAGGGAATTCAAAGTAAATTATCACAAAATGTACCCTAAAATTTGTAAGTAAATTCTTGTGAATGCACAGGAAAGAAAAAGCAGGACAATGAAAGAGACAAAGAGAGTTGTAGCACACTAATAAGTATGAAAGGAGTGAAATATTCACTTACATAATTAAATTTGTCAAATGGTGACTTTCTTCTTCGAGCCAGCATGAAAAACAGAAGAGATATTAGAAATCAGAAAAGTTGCCTATAAATTCAGGAGGCAAGTAAATAAATGCTTTGATTTTCCAAAACGATGTATTTATCTGTAAGGAAGGACTCCACCAGTCATCATAGGTACCCAAAGGTTTTGGATAGGTTCAAGAACATAACATCAGACTCTCAGAATTCCCAGCGTCCTATCACTAGGAAACATAAGTATGCAGCTGACTTGAGAGCTCTCTGAACACAGTGTCATCAGAGATCTGATTCTCTATCTCTCAGTTCTGCTTATCTCTGGGTATCGTCCTCTGACTATAGCCAATCTCCACCTCATGAAAAAGACAACCACTATCACTCTCAAATTTGTGATCCCAAGAAATTAAGAAATATGCTTTCTTTCACCTCAGTAACCTCAAAATAAAGAAATAATAGGTTCACTTTAAAAAGCCCTGGGTACCACCCAGCTTTGGTGGTGTATCCATTTTAGAGCCCACCTAACATTCTTGAGAAAATTTTATCCAAAGCACATATATGAATTCCGTCATGAAAAAAATTAGACTCTATTACCAGAAAAATTATGAAAGAAGTACTGGGTCAAAGAAAACAGAAATCAGTCATCTATAGATAGAGAAGGATTCTGTACACTAAAAACACATAAGGTCGTTCTCATATCATACAAGATTTTTATACATATTAGCATACAGGTGTCTTATGGGCATTAGAAAAAAATTTACAAATAATTAAGAGAAGTCATTTGATATTCACTGAAGTGAAAATGAGACATATCAAACTATCTTCATTTACATTTTTGATAGGATCCCCAGATTGGTAAATAAAGAAGACTTTATAGATATACTGCACCTAAAAGTTTTCATAATAAACTAGCAGATAACATGATAAAATTTGGATTAAGTACCTTTCAGAAAAATGAAAACTACCTTAAATACTTGAAAGACTTTCACAAAATTTTGAGTTTAGACTTATTTTATGCACTTCCAAAAGTTAAATCCAGAACTTGTATTTGGGGTTTAGAAGGCAGTGATTTACTTTAAGAAACTTCTCTCCTGTATAGTGTACTTTTAGTTTTGGTTTTCAAATTATGTATATTTTAATGGTTCCATTAATTGTTGAATTTTATACGATGATATGATTCAATGTGAGATTCAATATGGTTCAGTAATGACATCTTTTAAAGTCATTACAAGAGAAAACCATATTAACAAGTATATGATTAGACTAGATAATTTTGAAACCCAGTTCAAAATATTAATGCTTTGTATTTCTAAAAAAATATTGATTAATAAGAAAGCAGGTTATTGAAGTACAGATTTTCCCCACTATCCAAAAGCAGAGCATTCCTATGAAGCTTTTCATAGGTCGAAATTGTGTAAAGAGAAGAATCAATTGCCTCAGGACACATGTTGTTAACAGATACAAAAATACATCAGGTTTAAAGCACATACACTCACAGACACAGTTCAAAATTGAAGAAGCTTGATGCTGAGATGCTGAGTGTAGCTCCAGGGGAAGGAACTTGGCGGTACCACTCTGGTTACTCTGGATGCCTGCTGCCTCTACAGTACTCGAAGCAAAACAAACTCTGACACGATTTTTACTCTTCACTTTTTTTTTTTTTTTTGGTAAAAGCAAAAATACTCTTTGGATTTCTTTAGGTTATCGAAAACAGTTACTAATGTAATCATCTTTGGTAAAAATGGAGTGGCAAAGGAGAACTTTCGAAAAGTGAGAGATACCTGTATTTATTTGGAAGGGTAGTTTTAAGGCAGATCACAGAGGAATGTCCTGTCTAGCTGGCAGTAAGAACTTGTGATCATTCACATAATGAAATGTAGACCTAAAGACTAAGAAACTCAGGCTTTTCAAAGGTTTATGAGCTAAGAAAGAAACCTCTCTTTCTAGAAATTTCTTCAGGAAATACCACTCTTAAAAAAAGCAGATATGAAGGACAATGATGGTAGAGATTAGCAGCTTGAATTAAGGTTAGTAATAGGGATTGTTTTTCTCATTATAGACTACTTAATATATTCAAGAGTTTATAATATGTAGGAGAGTTGAAAAGACTTAACAAAAGAAAGGAAAGAAAGATGAAAGAAAGAAAGAAAGAAAGAAAGAAAGAAAGAAAGAAAGAAAGAAAGAAAGAAAGAAAGAAAGAAAGAAAGAAA